>NW_027043113.1:0-53901 GCF_036013475.1 Columba livia
TTCTTTCTTCTTTCTTTCTTTGTTCTGTCTTTCTTTCTTTCTTCTTTCTTTCTTCTTTCTTTCTTCTTTCTTTCTTACTTCTTTCTTCTTTCTTTCTTCTTTCTTTCTTACTTCTTTCTTACTTCTTTCTAACTTCTTTCTTTCTTCTTTCTTACTTCTTTATTACTTCTTTCTAACTTCTTTCTTTCTTCTTTCTTTCTTCTTTCTTTCTTACTTCTTTCTTACTTCTTTCTTACTTCTTTCTTTGTTAATACTTTCTTACTTCTTTCTTACTTCTTTCTTACTTCTTTCTTACTTCTTTCTTACTTCTTTCTTACTTCTTTCTTCTTTCTTTCTTACTTCTTTCTTACTTCTTTCTTACTTCTTTCTTCTTTCTTTCTTACTTCTTTCTTACTTCTTTCTTACTTCTTTCTTACTTCTTTCTTACTTCTTTCTTACTTCTTTCTTACTTCTTTCTAACTTCTTTCTTACTTCTTTCTTACGTCTTTATTACTTCTATCTAACTTCTTTCTTTCTTCTTTCTTACTTCTTTCTTCTTTCTTTCTTACTTCTTTCTTACTTCTTTCTTACTTCTTTCTTACTTCTTTCTTACTTCTTTCTTTCTTCTTTCTTACTTCTTTCTTTCTTCTTTCTTACTTCTTTATTACTTCTTTCTTACTTCTTTCTTACTTCTTTCTTTCTTCTTTCTTACTTCTTTCTTAATTCTTTCTTACTTCTTTCTTACTTCTTTCTTTCTTCTTTCTTTCTTACTTCTTTCTTACTTCTTTCTTACTTATTTCTTACTTCTTTCTAAATTCTTTCTTACTTCTTTCTTACTTCTTTCTAACTTCTTTCTTTCTTCTTTCTTTCTTCTTTCTTTCTTACTTCTTTCTTACTTCTTTCTTACTTCTTTCTTTCTTTCTTCTTTCTTTCTTACTTCTTTCTTCTTTCTTCTTTCTTTCTTCTTTCTTTCTTCTTTCTTTCTTTCTTACTTCTTTCTTACTTCTTTATTTTTTTCTTCTTTCTTTCCTCTTTCTTTCTTCCTTACTTTTTTCTTCTTTCTTTCTTTCTTCTTCCTTTCTTCTTTCTTTCTTCTTTCTTTCTTCATTCTTTCTTCTTTCTTTCTTTCTTACTTCTTTCTTACTTCTTTCTTTCTTTCTTCTTTCTTACTTCTTTCTTTTTCTTCTTTCTTTCTTCTCTATTTCTTCTTTATTTCTTTTTTCTTTCTTCTTTCTTTCTTTCTTCTTTCTTATTTCTTTCTAATTTCTTCTTTCTTTCTTTCTTTCTTTCTTCTTTCTTTTTTCTTTCTTTCTTCTTTATTTCTTTTTTCTTTCTTCTTTCTTTCTTTCTTCTTTCTTTCTTCTTTCTTTCTTCTTTATTTCTTTTTTCTTTCTTCTCTCTTTCTTTCTTCTTTCTTTCTTCCTTCTTTCTTCTTTCTTTCTTCTTTCTTTCTTCTTTCTTTCTTTCTTCTTTCTTTCTTCTTTCTTTCTTCTTTCTTTCCTCTTTCTTTCTTCGTTCTTTCTTTCTTTCTTCTTTCTTTCTTTCTTTCTACTTTCTTTCTTCTTCTTTCTTCTCTCTTTCTTTCTTCTTTCTTTCTTCTTTCTTTCTTTCTTCTTTCTTTCTTACTTCTTTCTTCTTTCTTCTTTCTTTCTTCTTTCTTTCTTCTTTCTTTCTTTCTTACTTCTTTCTTACTTCTTTCTTTTTTTCTTCTTTCTTTCCTCTTTCTTTCTTCCTTACTTTTTTCTTCTTTCTTTCTTTCTTCTTCCTTTCTTCTTTCTTTCTTCTTTCTTTCTTCATTCTTTCTTCTTTCTTTCTTTCTTACTTCTTTCTTACTTCTTTCTTTCTTTCTTCTTTCTTACTTCTTTCTTTTTCTTCTTTCTTTCTTCTCTATTTCTTCTTTATTTCTTTTTTCTTTCTTCTTTCTTTCTTTCTTCTTTCTTATTTCTTTCTAATTTCTTCTTTCTTTCTTTCTTCTTTCTTCTTTCTTTCTTCTTTCTTTTTTCTTTCTTTCTTCTTTATTTCTTTTTTCTTTCTTCTTTCTTTCTTTCTTCTTTCTTTCTTCTTTCTTTCTTCTTTATTTCTTTTTTCTTTCTTCTCTCTTTCTTTCTTCTTTCTTTCTTCTTTCTTCTTCTTTCTTTCTTCTTTCTTTCTTCTTTCTTTCTTTCTTCTTTCTTTCTTTCTTCTTTCTTCTTTCTTTCTTCTTTCTTTCTTACATCTTTCTAACTTCTTTCTTACTTCTTTCTTCTTTCTTCTTTCTTTCTTCTTTCTTTCTTCTTTCTTTCTTACTTCTTTCCTACTTCTTTCTGACTTCTTTCTTACTTCTTTCTTACTTCTTTCTTACTTCTTTCTAACTTCTTTCTTTCTTCATTCTTTCTTCTTTCTTACTTCTTTCTTCTTTCTTTCTTATATCTTTCTTACTTCTTTCTTACTTCTTTCTTACTTCTTTCTTTCTTCTTTCTTTCTTCTTTCTTTCTTCTTTCTTTTTTTTTTCTTTCTTTCTTTTTATACATTCTTTCTTCTTTCTTTCTTCTTTCTTCTTTATTCTTTCTTTCTTATTTCTTCTTTCTTTCTTCTTTCTTTCTTCTTTCTTTCTTTCTTCTTTCTTTCTTCCTTCTTCTTTCTTTCTTCTTTCTTTCTTTTCTCTTTCTTCTCTCTTTCTTCTTTCTTTCTTCTTTCTTTCTTCTTTCTTTCTTCTCTCTTTCTTTCTTCTTTCCTTCTTCTTTCTTTCTTCTTTCTTTCTTCTTTCTTTTTTCTTTCTTACTTCTTTCTTTATTACTTCTTTCTTACTTCTTTCTTACTTCTTTCTTACTTCTTTCTAACTTCTTTCTTACTTCTTTCTTACTTCTTTCTTACTTCTTTCTTTCTTCTTTCTTTCTTCTTTTTCTTCTTTCTTTCTTTCTTACTTCTTTCTTACTTCTTTCTTTCTTTCTTCTTTCTTTCTTCTTTCTTTCTTTCTTACTTCTTTCTTCTTTCTTTCTTTCTTCTTTCTTTCCTCTTTATTTCTTCTTTCTTACTTCATTCTTTCTTCATTCTTCTTTCTTTCTTACTTCTTTCATACTTCTTTCATACTTCTTTCTTACTTCTTTCTTACTTCTTTCTTCATTCCTCCTTACTTCTTACTTCTTTCTTTCTTACTTCTTTCTTACTTCTTTCTAACTTCTTTCTAACTTCTTTCTTACTTCTTTCTTACTTCTTTCTTACTTCTTTCTTTCTTCTTTCTTCTTTCTTCTTTCTTCTTTCTTCTTTCTTTCATACTTCTTTCTTACTTCTTTCTTTCTTCTTTCTTACTTCTTTCTTACTTTTTTCTTACTTATTCCTTAATTCTTTCTTTCTTCTTTCTTTCTTCTTTATTTCTTCTTTCTTTCTTCTTTCTTTCTTCTTTCTTTGTTTCTTCTTTCTTTCTTCTTTCTTTCTTCTTTTTTTCTTTTTTCTTTCTTCTTTCTTTCTTTCTTTCTTTCTTCTTTCTTTCTAATTTCTTCTTTCTTTCTTTTCTCTTCTCTCTTTCTTCTTTCTTTCTTCTTTCTTTCTTCTCTCTTTCTTTCTTCTTTCTTTTTTCTTTCTTTATTCTTTCTTTCTTCTTTCTTTCTTCTTTCTTTCTTTCTTCTTTTTTTCTTCTTTCTTTCTTCTTTCTTTCTTCTTTCTTTCTTCTTTCTTTCTTTCTTTCTTCTTTCTTTCTTTCTTTCTACTTTCTTTCTTCTTTCTTTCTTCTCTCTTTCTTTCTTCTTTGTTTCTTCTTTCTTTCTTCTTTCTTTCTTTGTTCTGTCTTTCTTTCTTTCTTCTTTCTTTCTTCTTTCTTTCTTCTCTCTTTCTTCTTTATTTCTTTTTTCTTTCTTCTTTCTTTTTTTCTTCTTTCTTATTTCTTTCTAATTTCTTCTTTCTTTCTTTCTTTCTTTCTAATTTCTTTATTCTTTCTTTCTTTCTTTCTAATTTCTTTCTTCTTTCTTTCTTCTCTCTTTCTTTCTTCTTTCTTTCTTCTTTCTTTCTTCCTTATTTCTTTTTCTTTCTTCTTTCTTTCTTTCTTCTTTCTTTCTTCTTTCTTTCTAATTTATTTCTTTTTTCTTTCTTCTCTGTTTCTTTTTTCTTTCTTTCTTCTTTCTTTCTTCATTCTTTCTTCTTTCTTTCTTTCTTCTTTCTTTCTTCTTTCTTTCTTCTTTCTTTATTCTTTCTTTCTTCTTTCTTTCTTCTTTCTTTCTTTCTTTCTTCTTTCTTTCTTTCTTTCTACTTTCTTTCTTCTTTCTTTCTTCTCTCTTTCTTTCTTCTTTCTTTCTTCTTTCTTTCTTCTTTCTTTCTTTGTTCTGTCTTTCTTTCTTTCTTCTTTCTTTCTTCTTTCTTTCTTCTTTCTTTCTTACTTCTTTCTTCTATCTTTCTTCTTTCTTTCTTACTTTTTCTTACTTCTTTCTTACTTCCTTCTTACTTCTTTCTTACTTCTTTCTAACTTCTTTCTTACTTCTTTCTTACTTCTTTATTACTTCTTTCTTTCTTCTTTCTTACTTCTTTCTTCTTTCTTTCTTACTTCTTTCTTACTTCTTTCTTACTTCTTTCTTACTTCTTTCTTTCTTCTTTCTTTCTTCTTTCTTACTTCTTTATTACTTCTTTCTTACTTCTTTCTTACTTCTTTCTTACTTCTTTCTTACTTCTTTCTTACTTCTTTCTAACATCTTTCTTACTTCTTTCTTTCTTCTTTCTTTCTTACTTCTTTCTTACTTCTTTCTTACTTCTTTCTTACTTATTTCTTACTTCTTTCTAACTTTTTTCTTACTTCTTTCTTACTTCTTTCTAACTTCTTTCTTTCTTCTTTCTTTCTTCTTTCTTTCTTACTTCTTTCTTACTTCTTTCTTACTTCTTTCTTACTTCTTTCTTACTTCTTTCTTTCTTCTTTGTTCTTTCTTTCTTACTTCTTTCTTACTTCTTTCTTACTTCTTAATTCTTTCTTACTTCTTTCTTACTTCTTTCTAACATCTTTCTTACTTCTTTCTTACTTCTTTCTTACTTCTTTCTAACATCTTGCTTATTTCTTGCTTACTTCTTTCTTACTTCTTTCTAACTTCTTTCTTTCTTCTTTCTTTCTTCTTTCTTTCTTACTTCTTTCTTACTTCTTTCTTACTTCTTTCTTACTTCTTCCTTACTTCTTTCTTTCTTCTTTCTTTGTTCTTTCTTTCTTCTTTCTTTCTTTCTTCTTTCTTTCTTCTCTCTTTCTTTTTTATTTCTTTTTTCTTTCTTCTTTCTTTTTTTCTTCTTTCTTATTTCTTTCTAATTTCTTCTTTCTTTCTTTCTTTCTTTCTTCTTTCTTTCTAATTACTTTCTTCTTTCTTTCTTCTCTCTTTCTTTCTTCTTTCTTTCTTCTTTCTTTCTTCTTTATTTCTTTTTTCTTTCTTCTTTCTTTCTTTCTTCTTTCTTTCTTCTTTCTTTCTTTCTTCTTTATTTCTTTTTTCTTTCTTCTCTGTTTCTTTCTTCTTTCTTTCTTCTTTCTTTCTTCTTTCTTTCTTCTTTCTTTCTTCTTTCTTTCTTTCTTCTTTCTTTCTTCTTTCTTTCTTTGTTCTGTCTTTCTTTCTTTCTTCTTTCTTTCTTCTTTCTTTCTTCTTTCTTTCTTACTTCTTTCTTCTTTCTTTCTTCTTTCTTTCTTACTTTTTTCTTACTTCTTTCTTACTTCCTTCTTACTTCTTTCTTAATTCTTTCTAACTTCTTTCTTACTTCTTTCTTACTTCTTTATTACTTCTTTCTTTCTTCTTTCTTACTTCTTTCTTCTTTCTTTCTTACTTCTTTCTTACTTCTTTCTTACTTCTTTCTTAATTCTTTCTTACTTCTTTCTTTCTTCTTTCTTTCTTCTTTCTTACTTCTTTCTTTCTTCTTTCTTACTTCTTTATTACTTCTTTCTTACTTCTTTCTTACTTCTTTCTTTCTTCTTTCTTACTTCTTTCTTACTTCTTTCTTACATCTTTCTTACTTCTTTCTTTCTTCTTTCTTTCTTACTTCTTTCTTACTTCTTTCTTACTTATTTCTTACTTCTTTCTAACTTCTTTCTTACTTCTTTCTTACTTCTTTCTAACTTCTTTCTTTCTTCTTTCTTTCTTCTTTCTTTCTTACTTCTTTCTTACTTCTTTCTTACTTCTTTCTTTGGTAATACTTTCTTACTTCTTTCTTACTTCTTTCTTACTTCTTTCTTACTTCTTTCTTACTTCTTTCTTTCTTCTTTGTTCTTTCTTTCTTACTTCTTTCTTACTTCTTTCTTACTTCTTTCTTAATTCTTTCTTACTTCTTTCTTACTTCTTTCTAACATCTTTCTTACTTCTTTCTTACTTCTTTCTTACTTCTTTCTAACATCTTGCTTATTTCTTGCTTACTTCTTTCTTACTTCTTTCTAACTTCTTTCTTTCTTCTTTCTTTCTTCTTTCTTTCTTTCTTTCTTTCTTTCTTTCTTTCTTTCTTTCTTCTTTCTTTCTTTTTTTCTACTTTCTTTCTTCTTTCTTTCTTCTTTCTTCTTTCTTCTTTCTTTCTTCTTTCTTCTTTCTTCTTTCTTTCTTCGTTCTTTCTTTGTTCTTTCTTTCTTTCTTTCTGCTCTCTTTCTTCTCTCTTTCTTTCTTCTTTCTTTCTTCTTTCTTTCTTCTTTCTTTCTTACTGCTTTCTTACTTCTTTCTTACTTCTTTCTAACTTCTTTCTTACTTCTTTCTTCTTTCTTACTTCTTTCTTACTTCTTTCTTTCTTTCTTCTTTCTTTCTTCTTTCTTTCTTCTTTCTTCTTTCTTTCTTCTTTCTTTCTTCTTTCTTTCTTTCTTACTTCTTTCTTACTTCTTTCTTTCTTTCTTCTTTCTTTCCTCTTTCTTTCTTCCTTACTTCTTTCTTCTTTCTTTCTTTCTTTCTTCTTTCTTTCTCTCTTTCTACTTTCATTCTTCTTCTTTCTTCTCTCTTTCTTTCTTCTTTCTTTCTTCTTTCTTTCTTTGTTCTGTCTTTCTTTCTTTCTTCTTTCTTTCTTCTTTCTTTCTTCTTTCTTTCTTACTTCTTTCTTCTTTCTTTCTTCTTTCTTTCTTACTTCTTTCTTACTTCTTTCTAACTTCTTTCTTCTTCTTTCTTACTTCTTTATTACTTCTTTCTAACTTCTTTCTTTCTTCTTTCTTTCTTCTTTCTTTCTTACTTCTTTCTTACTTCTTTCTTACTTCTTTCTTTGTTAATACTTTCTTACTTCTTTCTTACTTCTTTCTTACTTCTTTCTTACTTCTTTCTTACTTCTTTCTTACTTCTTTCTTCTTTCTTTCTTACTTCTTTCTTACTTCTTTCTTACTTCTTTCTTCTTTCTTTCTTACTTCTTTCTTACTTCTTTCTTACTTCTTTCTTTACTTCTTTCTTACTTCTTTCTTACTTCTTTCTTACTTCTTTCTAACTTCTTTCTTACTTCTTTCTTACGTCTTTATTACTTCTATCTAACTTCTTTCTTTCTTCTTTCTTACTTCTTTCTTCTTTCTTTCTTACTTCTTTCTTACTTCTTTCTTACTTCTTTCTTACTTCTTTCTTTCTTCTTTCTTACTTCTTTCTTTCTTCTTTCTTACTTCTTTATTACTTCTTTCTTACTTCTTTCTTACTTCTTTCTTTCTTCTTTCTTACTTCTTTCTTAATTCTTTCTTACTTCTTTCTTACTTCTTTCTTTCTTCTTTCTTTCTTACTTCTTTCTTACTTCTTTCTTACTTATTTCTTACTTCTTTCTAAATTCTTTCTTACTTCTTTCTTACTTCTTTCTAACTTCTTTCTTTCTTCTTTCTTTCTTCTTTCTTTCTTACTTCTTTCTTACTTCTTTCTTACTTCTTTCTTTCTTTCTTCTTTCTTTCTTACTTCTTTCTTCTTTCTTCTTTCTTTCTTCTTTCTTTCTTCTTTCTTTCTTTCTTACTTCTTTCTTACTTCTTTATTTTTTTCTTCTTTCTTTCCTCTTTCTTTCTTCCTTACTTTTTTCTTCTTTCTTTCTTTCTTCTTCCTTTCTTCTTTCTTTCTTCTTTCTTTCTTCATTCTTTCTTCTTTCTTTCTTTCTTACTTCTTTCTTACTTCTTTCTTTCTTTCTTCTTTCTTACTTCTTTCTTTTTCTTCTTTCTTTCTTCTCTATTTCTTCTTTATTTCTTTTTTCTTTCTTCTTTCTTTCTTTCTTCTTTCTTATTTCTTTCTAATTTCTTCTTTCTTTCTTTCTTTCTTTCTTCTTTCTTTTTTCTTTCTTTCTTCTTTATTTCTTTTTTCTTTCTTCTTTCTTTCTTTCTTCTTTCTTTCTTCTTTCTTTCTTCTTTATTTCTTTTTTCTTTCTTCTCTCTTTCTTTCTTCTTTCTTTCTTCCTTCTTTCTTCTTTCTTTCTTCTTTCTTTCTTCTTTCTTTCTTTCTTCTTTCTTTCTTCTTTCTTTCTTCTTTCTTTCCTCTTTCTTTCTTCGTTCTTTCTTTCTTTCTTCTTTCTTTCTTTCTTTCTACTTTCTTTCTTCTTCTTTCTTCTCTCTTTCTTTCTTCTTTCTTTCTTCTTTCTTTCTTTCTTCTTTCTTTCTTACTTCTTTCTTCTTTCTTCTTTCTTTCTTCTTTCTTTCTTCTTTCTTTCTTTCTTACTTCTTTCTTACTTCTTTCTTTTTTCTTCTTTCTTTCCTCTTTCTTTCTTCCTTACTTTTTTCTTCTTTCTTTCTTTCTTCTTCCTTTCTTCTTTCTTTCTTCTTTCTTTCTTCATTCTTTCTTCTTTCTTTCTTTCTTACTTCTTTCTTACTTCTTTCTTTCTTTCTTCTTTCTTACTTCTTTCTTTTCTTCTTTCTTTCTTCTCTATTTCTTCTTTATTTCTTTTTTCTTTCTTCTTTCTTTCTTTCTTCTTTCTTATTTCTTTCTAATTTCTTCTTTCTTTCTTTCTTTCTTTCTTCTTTCTTTCTTCTTTCTTTTTTCTTTCTTTCTTCTTTATTTCTTTTTTCTTTCTTCTTTCTTTCTTTCTTCTTTCTTTCTTCTTTCTTTCTTCTTTATTTCTTTTTTCTTTCTTCTCTCTTTCTTTCTTCTTTCTTTCTTCTTTCTTTCTTCTTTCTTTCTTCTTTCTTTCTTCTTTCTTTCTTTCTTCTTTCTTTCTTTCTTCTTTCTTCTTTCTTTCTTCTTTCTTTCTTACATCTTTCTAACTTCTTTCTTACTTCTTTCTTCTTTCTTCTTTCTTTCTTCTTTCTTTCTTCTTTCTTTCTTACTTCTTTCCTACTTCTTTCTGACTTCTTTCTTACTTCTTTCTTACTTCTTTCTTACTTCTTTCTAACTTCTTTCTTTCTTCATTCTTTCTTCTTTCTTACTTCTTTCTTCTTTCTTTCTTATATCTTTCTTACTTCTTTCTTACTTCTTTCTTACTTCTTTCTTTCTTCTTTCTTTCTTCTTTCTTTCTTCTTTCTTTCTTTTTTCTTTCTTTCTTTTTATACATTCTTTCTTCTTTCTTTCTTCTTTCTTCTTTATTCTTTCTTTCTTATTTCTTCTTTCTTTCTTCTTTCTTTCTTCTTTCTTTCTTTCTTCTTTCTTTCTTCCTTCTTCTTTCTTTCTTCTTTCTTTCTTTTCTCTTTCTTCTCTCTTTCTTCTTTCTTTCTTCTTTCTTTCTTCTTTCTTTCTTCTCTCTTTCTTTCTTCTTTCCTTCTTCTTTCTTTCTTCTTTCTTTCTTCTTTCTTTTTTCTTTCTTACTTCTTTCTTTATTACTTCTTTCTTACTTCTTTCTTACTTCTTTCTTACTTCTTTCTAACTTCTTTCTTACTTCTTTCTTACTTCTTTCTTACTTCTTTCTTTCTTCTTTCTTTCTTCTTTTTTCTTCTTTCTTTCTTTCTTACTTCTTTCTTACTTCTTTCTTTCTTTCTTCTTTCTTTCTTCTTTCTTTCTTTCTTACTTCTTTCTTCTTTCTTTCTTTCTTCTTTCTTTCCTCTTTATTTCTTCTTTCTTACTTCATTCTTTCTTCATTCTTCTTTCTTTCTTACTTCTTTCATACTTCTTTCATACTTCTTTCTTACTTCTTTCTTACTTCTTTCTTCATTCCTCCTTACTTCTTACTTCTTTCTTTCTTACTTCTTTCTTACTTCTTTCTAACTTCTTTCTAACTTCTTTCTTACTTCTTTCTTACTTCTTTCTTACTTCTTTCTTTCTTCTTTCTTCTTTCTTCTTTCTTCTTTCTTCTTTCTTTCATACTTCTTTCTTACTTCTTTCTTTCTTCTTTCTTACTTCTTTCTTACTTTTTTCTTACTTATTCCTTAATTCTTTCTTTCTTCTTTCTTTCTTCTTTATTTCTTCTTTCTTTCTTCTTTCTTTCTTCTTTCTTTGTTTCTTCTTTCTTTCTTCTTTCTTTCTTCTTTTTTTCTTTTTTCTTTCTTCTTTCTTTCTTTCTTTCTTTCTTCTTTCTTTCTAATTTCTTCTTTCTTTCTTTTCTCTTCTCTCTTTCTTCTTTCTTTCTTCTTTCTTTCTTCTCTCTTTCTTTCTTCTTTCTTTTTTCTTTCTTTATTCTTTCTTTCTTCTTTCTTTCTTCTTTCTTTCTTTCTTCTTTTTTTCTTCTTTCTTTCTTCTTTCTTTCTTCTTTCTTTCTTCTTTCTTTCTTTCTTTCTTCTTTCTTTCTTTCTTTCTACTTTCTTTCTTCTTTCTTTCTTCTCTCTTTCTTTCTTCTTTGTTTCTTCTTTCTTTCTTCTTTCTTTCTTTGTTCTGTCTTTCTTTCTTTCTTCTTTCTTTCTTCTTTCTTTCTTCTCTCTTTCTTCTTTATTTCTTTTTTCTTTCTTCTTTCTTTTTTTCTTCTTTCTTATTTCTTTCTAATTTCTTCTTTCTTTCTTTCTTTCTTTCTAATTTCTTTATTCTTTCTTTCTTTCTTTCTAATTTCTTTCTTCTTTCTTTCTTCTCTCTTTCTTTCTTCTTTCTTTCTTCTTTCTTTCTTCCTTATTTCTTTTTTCTTTCTTCTTTCTTTCTTTCTTCTTTCTTTCTTCTTTCTTTCTAATTTATTTCTTTTTTCTTTCTTCTCTGTTTCTTTCTTCTTTCTTTCTTCTTTCTTTCTTCTTTCTTTCTTCTTTCTTTCTTTCTTCTTTCTTTCTTCTTTCTTTCTTCTTTCTTTCTTCTTTCTTTCTTCTTTCTTTCTTCTTTCTTTCTTTCTTTCTTCTTTCTTTCTTTCTTTCTACTTTCTTTCTTCTTTCTTTCTTCTCTCTTTCTTTCTTCTTTCTTTCTTCTTTCTTTCTTCTTTCTTTCTTTGTTCTGTCTTTCTTTCTTTCTTCTTTCTTTCTTCTTTCTTTCTTCTTTCTTTCTTACTTCTTTCTTCTATCTTTCTTCTTTCTTTCTTACTTTTTTCTTACTTCTTTCTTACTTCCTTCTTACTTCTTTCTTACTTCTTTCTAACTTCTTTCTTACTTCTTTCTTACTTCTTTATTACTTCTTTCTTTCTTCTTTCTTACTTCTTTCTTCTTTCTTTCTTACTTCTTTCTTACTTCTTTCTTACTTCTTTCTTACTTCTTTCTTTCTTCTTTCTTTCTTCTTTCTTACTTCTTTATTACTTCTTTCTTACTTCTTTCTTACTTCTTTCTTACTTCTTTCTTACTTCTTTCTTACTTCTTTCTAACATCTTTCTTACTTCTTTCTTTCTTCTTTCTTTCTTACTTCTTTCTTACTTCTTTCTTACTTCTTTCTTACTTATTTCTTACTTCTTTCTAACTTTTTTCTTACTTCTTTCTTACTTCTTTCTAACTTCTTTCTTTCTTCTTTCTTTCTTCTTTCTTTCTTACTTCTTTCTTACTTCTTTCTTACTTCTTTCTTACTTCTTTCTTACTTCTTTCTTTCTTCTTTGTTCTTTCTTTCTTACTTCTTTCTTACTTCTTTCTTACTTCTTAATTCTTTCTTACTTCTTTCTTACTTCTTTCTAACATCTTTCTTACTTCTTTCTTACTTCTTTCTTACTTCTTTCTAACATCTTGCTTATTTCTTGCTTACTTCTTTCTTACTTCTTTCTAACTTCTTTCTTTCTTCTTTCTTTCTTCTTTCTTTCTTACTTCTTTCTTACTTCTTTCTTACTTCTTTCTTACTTCTTCCTTACTTCTTTCTTTCTTCTTTCTTTCTTCTTTCTTTCTTACTTCTTTCCTACTTCTTTCTGACTTCTTTCTTACTTCTTTCTTACTTCTTTCTTACTTCTTTCTAACTTCTTTCTTTCTTCATTCTTTCTTCTTTCTTACTTCTTTCTTCTTTCTTTCTTATATCTTTCTTACTTCTTTCTTACTTCTTTCTTACTTCTTTCTTTCTTCTTTCTTTCTTCTTTCTTTCTTCTTTCTTTCTTTTTTCTTTCTTTCTTTTTATACATTCTTTCTTCTTTCTTTCTTCTTTCTTCTTTATTCTTTCTTTCTTATTTCTTCTTTCTTTCTTCTTTCTTTCTTCTTTCTTTCTTTCTTCTTTCTTTCTTCCTTCTTCTTTCTTTCTTCTTTCTTTCATTTCTCTTTCTTCTCTCTTTCTTCTTTCTTTCTTCTTTCTTTCTTCTTTCTTTCTTCTCTCTTTCTTTCTTCTTTCCTTCTTCTTTCTTTCTTCTTTCTTTCTTCTTTCTTTCTTCTTTCTTACTTCTTTCTTTATTACTTCTTTCTTACTTCTTTCTTACTTCTTTCTTACTTCTTTCTAACTTCTTTCTTACTTCTTTCTTACTTCTTTCTTACTTCTTTCTTTCTTCTTTCTTTCTTCTTTTTTCTTCTTTCTTTCTTTCTTACTTCTTTCTTACTTCTTTCTTTCTTTCTTCTTTCTTTCTTCTTTCTTTCTTTCTTACTTCTTTCTTCTTTCTTTCTTTCTTCTTTCTTTCCTCTTTATTTCTTCTTTCTTACTTCATTCTTTCTTCATTCTTCTTTCTTTCTTACTTCTTTCTTACTTCTTTCTTCATTCCTCCTTACTTCTTACTTCTTTCTTTCTTACTTCTTTCTTACTTCTTTCTAACTTCTTTCTAACTTCTTTCTTACTTCTTTCTTACTTCTTTCTTACTTCTTTCTTTCTTCTTTCTTCTTTCTTCTTTCTTCTTTCTTCTTTCTTTCATACTTCTTTCTTACTTCTTTCTTTCTTCTTTCTTACTTCTTTCTTACTTTTTCTTACTTCTTCCTTAATTCTTTCTTTCTTCTTTCTTTCTTCTTTATTTCTTACTTCTTTCTTACTTCTTTCTTACTTCTTTCTTACTTCTTTCTTACTTCTTTCTTTCTTCTTTGTTCTTTCTTTCTTACTTCTTTCTTACTTCTTTCTTACTTCTTAATTCTTTCTTACTTCTTTCTTACTTCTTTCTAACATCTTTCTTACTTCTTTCTTACTTCTTTCTTACTTCTTTCTAACATCTTGCTTATTTCTTGCTTACTTCTTTCTTACTTCTTTCTAACTTCTTTCTTTCTTCTTTCTTTCTTCTTTCTTTCTTACTTCTTTCTTACTTCTTTCTTACTTCTTTCTTACTTCTTCCTTACTTCTTTCTTTCTTCTTTCTTCTTTCTTTCTTACTTCTTTCCTACTTCTTTCTGACTTCTTTCTTACTTCTTTCTTACTTCTTTCTTACTTCTTTCTAACTTCTTTCTTTCTTCATTCTTTCTTCTTTCTTACTTCTTTCTTCTTTCTTTCTTATATCTTTCTTACTTCTTTCTTACTTCTTTCTTACTTCTTTCTTTCTTCTTTCTTTCTTCTTTCTTTCTTCTTTCTTTCTTTTTTCTTTCTTTCTTTTTATACATTCTTTCTTCTTTCTTTCTTCTTTCTTCTTTATTCTTTCTTTCTTATTTCTTCTTTCTTTCTTCTTTCTTTCTTCTTTCTTTCTTTCTTCTTTCTTTCTTCCTTCTTCTTTCTTTCTTCTTTCTTTCTTTTCTCTTTCTTCTCTCTTTCTTCTTTCTTTCTTCTTTCTTTCTTCTTTCTTTCTTCTCTCTTTCTTTCTTCTTTCCTTCTTCTTTCTTTCTTCTTTCTTTCTTCTTTCTTTCTTCTTTCTTACTTCTTTCTTTATTACTTCTTTCTTACTTCTTTCTTACTTCTTTCTTACTTCTTTCTAACTTCTTTCTTACTTCTTTCTTACTTCTTTCTTACTTCTTTCTTTCTTCTTTCTTTCTTCTTTTTTCTTCTTTCTTTCTTTCTTACTTCTTTCTTACTTCTTTCTTTCTTTCTTCTTTCTTTCTTCTTTCTTTCTTTCTTACTTCTTTCTTCTTTCTTTCTTTCTTCTTTCTTTCCTCTTTATTTCTTCTTTCTTACTTCATTCTTTCTTCATTCTTCTTTCTTACTTCTTTCTTTCTTCTTTCTTACTTCTTTCTTACTTTTTTCTTACTTCTTCCTTAATTCTTTCTTTCTTCTTTCTTTCTTCTTTATTTCTTCTTTCTTTCTTCTTTCTTTCTTCTTTCTTTGTTTCTTCTTTCTTTCTTCTTTCTTTCTTCTTTTTTTCTTTTTTCTTTCTTCTTTCTTTCTTTCTTTCTTTCTTCTTTCTTTCTAATTTCTTCTTTCTTTCTTTTCTCTTCTCTCTTTCTTCTTTCTTTCTTCTTTCTTTCTTCTCTCTTTCTTTCTTCTTTCTTTTTTCTTTCTTTATTCTTTCTTTCTTCTTTCTTTCTTCTTTCTTTCTTTCTTCTTTTTTTCTTCTTTCTTTCTTCTTTCTTTCTTCTTTCTTTCTTCTTTCTTTCTTTCTTTCTTCTTTCTTTCTTTCTTTCTACTTTCTTTCTTCTTTCTTTCTTCTCTCTTTCTTTCTTCTTTGTTTCTTCTTTCTTTCTTCTTTCTTTCTTTGTTCTGTCTTTCTTTCTTTCTTCTTTCTTTATTCTTTCTTTCTTCTCTCTTTCTTCTTTATTTCTTTTTTCTTTCTTCTTTCTTTTTTTCTTCTTTCTTATTTCTTTCTAATTTCTTCTTTCTTTCTTTCTTTCTTTCTAATTTCTTTCTTCTTTCTTTCTTCTCTCTTTCTTTCTTCTTTCTTTCTTCTTTCTTTCTTCTTTATTTCTTTTTCTTTCTTCTTTCTTTCTTTCTTCTTTCTTTCTTCTTTCTTTCTAATTTATTTCTTTTTTCTTTCTTCTCTGTTTCTTTCTTCTTTCTTTCTTCTTTCTTTCTTCTTTCTTTCTTTCTTCTTTCTTTCTTCTTTCTTTCTTCTTTATTTCTTCTTTCTTTCTTCTTTCTTTCTTCTTTCTTTCTTTGTTCTGTCTTTCTTTCTTTCTTCTTTCTTTCTTCTTTCTTTCTTCTTTCTTTCTTACTTCTTTCTTCTATCTTTCTTCTTTCTTTCTTACTTTTTTCTTACTTCTTTCTTACTTCCTTCTTACTTCTTTCTTACTTCTTTCTAACTTCTTTCTTACTTCTTTCTTACTTCTTTATTACTTCTTTCTTTCTTCTTTCTTACTTCTTTCTTCTTTCTTTCTTACTTCTTTCTTACTTCTTTCTTACTTCTTTCTTACTTCTTTCTTTCTTCTTTCTTTCTTCTTTCTTACTTCTTTATTACTTCTTTCTTACTTCTTTCTTACTTCTTTCTTTCTTCTTTCTTACTTCTTTCTTACTTCTTTCTTACATCTTTCTTACTTCTTTCTTTCTTCTTTCTTTCTTACTTCTTTCTTACTTCTTTCTTACTTCTTTCTTACTTCTTTCTTACTTCTTTCTTTCTTCTTTGTTCTTTCTTTCTTACTTCTTTCTTACTTCTTTCTTACTTCTTTCTTACTTCTTTCTTACTTCTTTCTTACTTCTTAATTCTTTCTTACTTCTTTCTTACTTCTTTCTAACATCTTTCTTACTTCTTTCTTACTTCTTTCTTACTTCTTTCTAACATCTTGCTTATTTCTTGCTTACTTCTTTCTTACTTCTTTCTAACTTCTTTCTTTCTTCTTTCTTTCTTCTTTCTTTCTTACTTCTTTCTTACTTCTTTCTTACTTCTTCCTTACTTCTTTCTTTCTTCTTTCTTTCTTCTTTCTTTCTTTCTTTCTTTCTTTCTTTCTTTCTTTCTTTCTTCTTTCTTTCTTCTTTCTTTCTCTTTTTCTACTTTCTTTCTTCTTTCTTTCTTCTTTCTTCTTTATTCTTTCTTCTTTCTTTCTTCTTTCTTCTTTCTTCTTTCTTTCTTCGTTCTTTCTTTGTTCTTTCTTTCTTTCTTCTCTCTTTCTTCTCTCTTCCTTTCTTCTTTCTTTCTTCTTTCTTTCTTCTTTCTTTCTTACTTCTTTCTTACTTCTTTCTTACTTCTTTCTAACTTCTTTCTTACTTCTTTCTTCTTTCTTACTTCTTTCTTACTTCTTTCTTTCTTTCTTCTTTCTTTCTTCTTTCTTTCTTCTTTCTTCTTTCTTTCTTCTTCCTTTCTTCTTTCTTTCTTCTTTCTTTCTTTCTTACTTCTTTCTTACTTCTTTCTTTCTTTCTTCTTTCTTTCCTCTTTCTTTCTTCCTTACTTCTTTCTTCTTTCTTTCTTTCTTTCTTCTTTCTTTCTTTCTACTTTCTTTCTTCTTCTTTCTTCTCTCTTTCTTTCTTCTTTCTTTCTTCTTTCTTTCTTTGTTCTGTCTTTCTTTCTTTCTTCTTTCTTTCTTCTTTCTTTCTTCTTTCTTTCTTACTTCTTTCTTCTTTCTTTCTTCTTTCTTTCTTACTTCTTTCTTACTTCTTTCTTACTTCTTTCTTTGTTAATACTTTCTTACTTCTTTCTTACTTCTTTCTTACTTCTTTCTTACTTCTTTCTTACTTCTTTCTTACTTCTTTCTTCTTTCTTTCTTACTTCTTTCTTACTTCTTTCTTACTTCCTTCTTACTTCTTTCTTACTTCTTTCTTAATTCTTTCTTACTTCTTTCTTTTTTCTTTCTTACTTCTTTCTTTCTTCTTTCTTACTTCTTTATTACTTCTTTCTTACTTCTTTCTTACTTCTTCTTCTTTCTTACTTCTTTCTTACTTCTTTCTTACTTCTTTCTTACTTCTTTCTTTCTTCTTTCTTTCTTACTTCTTTCTTACTTCTTTCTTACTTCTTTCTTACTTCTTTCTAACTTCTTTCTTACTTCTTTCTTACTTCTTTCTAACTTCTTTCTTCTTCTTTCTTTCTTCTTTCTTCTTACTTCATTCTTACTTCTTTCTTACTTCTTTCTTACTTCTTTCTTTCTTTCTTCTTTCTTTCTTACTTCTTTCTTCTTTCTTTCTTCTTTCTTTCTTCTTTCTTTCTTTCTTACTTCTTTCTTACTTCTTTCTTTTTTTCTTCTTTCTTTCCTCTTTCTTTCTTCCTTACTTTTTTCTTCTTTCTTTCTTTCTTCTTTCTTTCTTCTTTCTTTCTTCTTTCTTTCTCTTTTCTACTTTCTTTCTTCTTTCTTTCTTCTTTCTTTCTCTTTTCTACTTTCTTTCTTCTTTCTTTCTTCTTTCTTCTTTATTCTTCTTCTTTCTTTCTTTCTTCTTTCTTCTTTCTTTCTTTCTTTCTTCTTTCTTTCTTTCTTCTTCTCTTTCTTTCTTCTCTCTTTCTTTCTTTCTTACTTCTTTCTTACTTCTTTCTACTTCTTTCTTTCTTCTTTCTTTCTTCTTTCTTTCTTCTTCTTTCTTACTTCTTTCTTACTTCTTTCTTACTTCTTCCTTACTTCTTTCTTTCTTCTTTCTTTCTTCTTTCTTTCTTTCTTTCTTTCTTTCTTTCTTTCTTTCTTCTTTCTTCTTTCTTTCTTTCTTTCTTCTTTCTTTCTTTCTTTCTTCTTTCTTTCTTTCTTCTTCTTCTTCTCTCTTTTCTACTTTCTTTCTTCTTTCTTTCTTCTTCTTCTTTCTTCTTTCTTCTTTCTTTCTTCTTTCTTCTTTCTTCTTTCTTTATTCTTCTTTCTTCTTCTTTCTTCTTTCTTCTTTCTTCTTTCTTTCTTCGTTCTTTCTTTGTTCTTTCTTTCTTTCTTCTCTCTTTCTTCTCTCTTCCTTTCTTCTTTCTTTCTTCTTTCTTTCTTCTTTCTTTCTTACTTCTTTCTTACTTCTTTCTTACTTCTTTCTAACTTCTTTCTTACTTCTTTCTTCTTTCTTACTTCTTTCTTACTTCTTTCTTTCTTTCTTCTTTCTTTCTTCTTTCTTTCTTCTTTCTTCTTTCTTTCTTCTTTCTTCTTCTTTCTTTCTTCTTTCTTTCTTTCTTACTTCTTTCTTACTTCTTTCTTTCTTTCTTCTTTCTTACTTCTTTCTTTTTCTTCTTTCTTTCTTCTCTATTTCTTCTTTATTTCTTTTTTCTTTCTTCTTTCTTTCTTTCTTCTTTCTTATTTCTTTCTAATTTCTTCTTTCTTTCTTTCTTTCTTTCTTCTTTCTTTCTTCTTTCTTTCTTCTTTCTTTCTTCTTTATTTCTTTTTTCTTTCTTCTTTCTTTCTTTCTTCTTTCTTTCTTCTTTCTTTCTTCTTCATTTCTTTTTTCTTTCTTCTCTCTTTCTTTCTTCTTTCTTTCTTCTTTCTTTCTTCTTTCTTTCTTCTTTCTTTCTTCTTTCTTTCTTTCTTCTTTCTTTCTTTCTTTCTACTTTCTCTCTTCTTCTTTCTTCTCTCTTTCTTTCTTCTTTCTTTCTTCTTTCTTTCTTCTTTCTTTCTTCTTTCTTTCTTCTTTCTTTCTTTGTTCTGTCTTTCTTTCTTTCTTCTTTCTTTCTTCTTTCTTTCTTCTTTCTTTCTTTCTTCTTTCTTTCTTTCTTCTACTTTCTTTCTTCTTCTTTCTTCTCTCTTTCTTTCTTCTTTCTTTCTTCTTTCTTTCTTCTTTCTTTCTTCTTTCTTTCTTCTTTCTTTCTTTGTTCTGTCTTTCTTTCTTTCTTCTTTCTTTCTTCTTTCTTTCCTCTTTCTTTCTTACTTCTTTCTTCTTTCTTTCTTCTTTCTTTCTTACTTCTTTCTTACTTCTTTCTTTCTTATTTCTTACTTCTTTCTAACTTCTTTCTTACTTCTTTCTTACTTCTTTCTTTCTTCTTTCTTTCTTCTTTCTTTCTTCTTTCTTTCTTCTTTATTTCTTTTTTCTTTCTTCTCTCTTTCTTTCTTCTTTCTTTCTTCTTTCTTTCTTCTTTCTTTCTTCTTTCTTTCTTCTTTCTTTCTTTGTTCTGTCTTTCTTTCTTTCTTCTTTCTTTCTTCTTTCTTTCTTCTTTCTTTCTTTCTTCTTTCTTTCTTTCTACTTTCTTTCTTCTTCTTTCTTCTCTCTTTCTTTCTTCTTTCTTTCTTCTTTCTTTCTTCTTTCTTTCTTCTTTCTTTCTTCTTTCTTTCTTCTTTCTTTCTTTGTTCTGTCTTTCTTTCTTTCTTCTTTCTTTCTTCTTTCTTTCTTCTTTCTTTCTTACTTCTTTCTTCTTTCTTTCTTCTTTCTTTCTTACTTCTTTCTTACTTCTTTCTTACTTATTTCTTACTTCTTTCTAACTTCTTTCTTACTTCTTTCTTACTTCTTTCTTTCTTCTTTCTTTCTTCTTTCTTTCTTCTTTCTTTCTTCTTTCTTTCTTCTTTCTTTCTTCTTTCTTTCTTCTTTCTTTCTTCTTTCTTTCTTTCTTCTTTCTTCCTTTCTTTCTACTTTCTTTCTTCTTTCTTTCTTCTCTCCTTCTTTCTTCTTTCTTTCTTCTTTCTTTCTTCTTTCTTTCTTCTTTCTTTCCTTCTTCTTTCTTTCGTCTTTCTTTCTTCTTTCTTTCTTCTTTCTTTCTTTTTTCTTTCTTCTTTCTTTATTCTTTCTTTCTTCTTTCTTTCTTTGTTCTTTCTTTCTTTCTTCTTTCTTTCTTCTTTCTTTCTTCTTTCTTTCTTACTTCTTTCTTACTTCTTTCTTACTTCTTTCTTCTTTCTTTCTTCTTTCTTTCTTACTTCTTTCTTACTTCTTTCTTACTTCTTTCTTACTTCTTTCTAACTTCTTTCTTACTTCTTTCTTACTTATTTGTAACTTCTTTCTAACCTCTTTCTTTCTTCTTTCTTACTTCTTTCTTCTTTCTTTCTTACTTCTTTCTTACTTCTTTTTTACTTCTTTCTTACTTCTTTCTTTCTTTTTTCTTTCTCCTTATTTTTTCTTTCTTCTTTATTTTTTCTTTCTTACTTCTTTCTTACTTCTTTCTTACTTCTTTCTTACTTCTTTCTTACTTCTTTCTTTCTTCTTTCTTACTTCTTTCTTTCTTACTTCTTTCTTACTTCTTTCTTACTTATTTCTTATTTCTTTCTAACTTCTTTCTTACTTCCTTCTTACTTCTTTCTTACTTCTTTCTTACTTCTTTCTTACTTCTTTCTTTCTTACTTCTTTCTTACTTCTTTCTTACTTCTTTCTTTCTTCTTTCTTACTTCTTTCTTACTTCTTTCTTACTTATTTCTTATTTCTTTCTAACTTCTTTCTTACTTCCTTCTTACTTCTTTCTTACTTCTTTCTTTCTTCTTTCTTACTTCTTTCTTTCTTACTTCTTTCTTACTTCTTTCTTACTTCTTTCTTACTTCTTTATTACTTCTTTCTTACTTCTTTCTTACTTCTTTCTTACTTCTTTCTTACTTCTTTCTTAATTCTTTCTTACTTCTTTCTTACTTCTTTCTAATATCTTTCTTACTTCTTTCTTACTTCTTTCTTACTTCTTTCTTACTTCTTTCTTACTTCTTTCTTACTTCTTTCTAAAATCTTTCTTGCTTCTTTCTTACTTCTTTCTTACTTCTTTCTAACTTCTTTCTTTCTTCTTTCTTTCTTCTATCTTTCTTCTTTCTTTCTTACTTCATTCTTACTTCTTTCTTACTTCTTTCTTACTTCTTTCTTACTTCTTTCTTACTTCTTTCTTACTTCTTACTTCTTTCTTCTTTCTTTCTTTCTTCTTTCTTACTTCTTTCTTTCTTCTTTCTTACTTCTTTCTTTCTTACTTCTTTCTTACTTCTTTCGTACTTCTTTCTTACTTCTTTCTTACTTCTTTCTTCTTTCTTTCTTTCTTCTTTCTTACTTCATTCTTACTTCTTTCTTACATCTTTCGTACTTCTTTCGTACTTCTTTCTTACATCTTTCTTATTTCTTTCTTTCTTCTTTCTTACTTCTTTCGTACCTCTTTCTTACTTCTTTCTTACTTTTTTCTTACTTCTTTCTTTCTTCTTTCTTACTTCTTTCTTACTTCTTTCTTCTTTCTTACTTCTTTCTTACTTCTTTCTTACTTCTTTCTAACTTCTTTCTTACTTCTTTCTGACTTCTTTCTGTACTTCATTCTTACTTCTTTCTTACTTCTTTCTCTACTTCTTTCTTCTTTCTTTCTTACTTCTTTCTTACTTCTTTCTTACTTCTTTCTTTCTTCTTTCTTTCTTCTTTTTTTCTTTCTTCTTTCTTTCTTCTTTCTTTCTTTTTTCTACTTTCTTTCTTCTTTATTTCTTATTTCTTTTTTATTCTTTCTTTCTTCTTTCTTCTTTCTTTCTTCGTTCTTTCTTTGTTCTTTCTTTCTTTCTTTCTTCTACCTTTCTTCTTTCTTCTTTCTTTCTTCTCTCTTTCTTTCTTCTTTCTTCTTTCTTTCTTCTTTCTTTCTTCTTTCTTTCTTGTTTCTTTCTTCTTTCTTTCTTCTTTCTTTCTTACTTCTTTCTTACTTCTTTCTTACTTCTTTCTTACTTCTTTCTAACTTCTTTCTTACTTCTTTCTTACTTATTTGTAACTTCTTTCTAACCTCTTTCTTTCTTCTTTCTTACTTCTTTCTTCTTTCTTTCTTACTTCTTTCTTACTTCTTTTTTACTTCTTTCTTACTTCTTTCTTTCTTTTTTCTTTCTCCTTATTTTTTCTTTCTTCTTTATTTTTTCTTTCTTACTTCTTTCTTACTTCTTTCTTACTTCTTTCTTACTTCTTTCTTACTTCTTTCTTTCTTCTTTCTTACTTCTTTCTTTCTTACTTCTTTCTTACTTCTTTCTTACTTATTTCTTATTTCTTTCTAACTTCTTTCTTACTTCCTTCTTACTTCTTTCTTACTTCTTTCTTACTTCTTTCTTACTTCTTTCTTTCTTACTTCTTTCTTACTTCTTTCTTACTTCTTTCTTTCTTCTTTCTTACTTCTTTCTTACTTCTTTCTTACTTATTTCTTATTTCTTTCTAACTTCTTTCTTACTTCCTTCTTACTTCTTTCTTACTTCTTTCTTTCTTCTTTCTTACTTCTTTCTTTCTTACTTCTTTCTTACTTCTTTCTTACTTCTTTCTTACTTCTTTATTACTTCTTTCTTACTTCTTTCTTACTTCTTTCTTACTTCTTTCTTACTTCTTTCTTAATTCTTTCTTACTTCTTTCTTACTTCTTTCTAATATCTTTCTTACTTCTTTCTTACTTCTTTCTTACTTCTTTCTTACTTCTTTCTTACTTCTTTCTTACTTCTTTCTAAAATCTTTCTTGCTTCTTTCTTACTTCTTTCTTACTTCTTTCTAACTTCTTTCTTTCTTCTTTCTTTCTTCTATCTTTCTTCTTTCTTTCTTACTTCATTCTTACTTCTTTCTTACTTCTTTCTTACTTCTTTCTTACTTCTTTCTTACTTCTTTCTTACTTCTTACTTCTTTCTTCTTTCTTTCTTTCTTCTTTCTTACTTCTTTCTTTCTTCTTTCTTACTTCTTTCTTTCTTACTTCTTTCTTACTTCTTTCGTACTTCTTTCTTACTTCTTTCTTACTTCTTTCTTCTTTCTTTCTTTCTTCTTTCTTACTTCATTCTTACTTCTTTCTTACTTCTTTCGTACTTCTTTCGTACTTCTTTCTTACATCTTTCTTATTTCTTTCTTTCTTCTTTCTTACTTCTTTCGTACCTCTTTCTTACTTCTTTCTTACTTTTTTCTTACTTCTTTCTTTCTTCTTTCTTACTTCTTTCTTACTTCTTTCTTCTTTCTTACTTCTTTCTTACTTCTTTCTTACTTCTTTCTAACTTCTTTCTTACTTCTTTCTGACTTCTTTCTGTACTTCATTCTTACTTCTTTCTTACTTCTTTCTCTACTTCTTTCTTCTTTCTTTCTTACTTCTTTCTTACTTCTTTCTTACTTCTTTCTTTCTTCTTTCTTTCTTCTTTTTTTCTTTCTTCTTTCTTTCTTCTTTCTTTCTTTTTTTCTACTTTCTTTCTTCTTTATTTCTTATTTCTTTTTTATTCTTTCTTTCTTCTTTCTTCTTTCTTTCTTCGTTCTTTCTTTGTTCTTTCTTTCTTTCTTTCTTCTACCTTTCTTCTTTCTTCTTTCTTTCTTCTCTCTTTCTTTCTTCTTTCTTCTTTCTTTCTTCTTTCTTTCTTCTTTCTTTCTTGTTTCTTTCTTCTTTCTTTCTTCTTTCTTTCTTTCTTCTTTCTTTCGTCTTTCTTTCTTCTTTCTTTCTTCTTTCTTTCTTTTTTCTTTCTTCTTTCTTCTTTCTTTCTTTCTTCTTTCTTTGTTCTTTCTTTCTTTCTTCTTTCTTTCTTCTTTCTTTCTTCTTTCTTTCTTACTTCTTTCTTACTTCTTTCTTACTTCTTTCTTCTTTATTTCTTCTTTCTTTCTTACTTCTTTCTTACTTCTTTCTTACTTCTTTCTAACTTCTTTCTTACTTCTTTCTTACTTATTTATAACTTCTTTCTAACCTCTTTCTTTCTTCTTTCTTACTTCTTTCTTCTTTCTTTCTTACTTCTTTCTTACTTCTTTTTTACTTCTTTCTTACTTCTTTCTTTCTTTTTTCTTTCTTCTTTATTTTTTCTTTCTTACTTCTTTCTTACTTCTTTCTTACTTCTTTCTTACTTCTTTCTTACTTCTTTCTTACTTCTTTCTTAATTCTTTCTTACTTCTTTCTTACTTCTTTCTAACATCTTTCTTACTTCTTTCTTACTTCTTTCTTACTTCTTTCTTACTTCTTTCTTACTTCTTTCTTACTTCTTTCTAAAATCTTTCTTGCATCTTTCTTACTTCTTTCTTACTTCTTTCTAACTTCTTTCTTTCTTCTTTCTTTCTTCTATCTTTCTTCTTTCTTTCTTATTTCATTCTTACTTCTTTCTTACTTCTTTCTTACTTCTTTCTTACTTCTTTCTTACTTCTTTCTTACTTCTTTCTTCTTTCTTTCTTTCTTCTTTCTTACTTCTTTCTTTCTTCTTTCTTACTTCTTTCTTTCTTAGTTCTTTCTTACTTCTTTCGTACTTCTTTCTTACTTCTTTCTTACTTCTTTCTTCTTTCTTTCTTTCTTCTTTCTTACTTCTTTCTTACTTCTTTCTTCTTTCGTACTTCTTTCGTACTTCTTTCTTACTTCTTTCTTATTTCTTTCTTTCTTCTTTCTTACTTCTTTCGTACTTCTTTCTTACTTCTTTCTTTCTTCTTTCTTACTTCTTTCTTACTTCTTTCTTCTTTCTTACTTCTTTCTTACTTCTTTCTTACTTCTTTCTTACTTCTTTCTTACTTCTTTCTTACTTCTTTCTCTACTTCATTCTTACTTCTTTCTTACTTCTTTCTTACTTCTTTCTTTCTTCTTTCTTTCTTCTTTCTTTCTTTCTTCTTTCTTTCTTCTTTCTTTCTTTTTTTCTACTTTCTTTTTTCTTTCTTTCTTATTTCTTTTTTATTCTTTCTTTCTTCTTTCTTCTTTCTTTCTTCGTTCTTTCTTTGTTCTTTCTTTCTTTCTTTCTTCTACCTTTCTTCTTTCTTTTCTTTTTTTCTTCTCTCTTTCTTTCTTCTTTCTTTATTCTTTCTTTCTTATTTCTTTCTTCTTTCTTTCTTCTTTCTTACTTCTTTCTTACTTCTTTCTTACTTCTTTCTTTCTTCTTTCTTCCTTCTTTCTTCTTTCGTAGTTCTTTCTAACATCTTTCTTACTTCTTTCTTACTTCTTTCTTACTTCTTTCTTACTTCTTTCTTACTTCTTTCTTACTTCTTTCTTACTTCTTTCTTCATTCCTCCTTACTTCTTACTTCTTTCTTTCTTACTTCTTTCTTACTTCTTTCTAACTTCTTTCTTACTTCTTTCTTACTTCTTTCTTACTTCTTTCTTACTTCTTTCTTCTTTCTTCTTTCTTTCTTCTTTCTTTCTTTCTTCTTTCTTACTTCTTTCTTCCTTCTTTCTTACTTCTTTCTTATTTCTTTCTTACTTCTTTCTTACTTCTTTCTTACTTCTTTCTTACTTTTTTCTTTCTTCTTTCTTACTTCTTTTTACTTCTTTCTTACTTCTTTCTTACTTATTTCTTTCTTCTCTCTTTCTTCTCTCTTTCTTCTCTCTTTCTTCTCTCTTTCTTCTTTCTTTTTTCTTTCTTTCTTCCTTCTTTCTTTCTTCTTTCTTTCTTCTTTCTTTCTTCTTTCTTTGTTCTTTCTTTATTTCTTTCTTCTTTCTTTCTTCTTTCTTTCTTCTTTCTTTCTTATTCTTTCTTACTTCTTTCTTACTTCTTTCTTCTTTCTTTCTTCTTTCTTTCTTCTTTCTTTCTTACTTCTTTCTAACTTCTTTCTTACTTCTTTCTAACTTCTTTCTTTCTTCTTTCTTTCTTCTTTCTTTGTTCTTTCTTTCTTCTTTCTTACTTCTTTCTTACTTCTTTCTTACTTCTTTCTTCTTTATTTCTTACTTCTTTCTTACTTCTTTCTTACTTCTTTCTTAATTCTTTCTTACTTCTTTCTTACTTGTTTCTAACATCTTTCTTTCTTCTTTCTTCCTTCTTTCTTTCTTGTTTCTTTCTTCTTTCTTTCTTTTTTCTACTTTCTTTCTTCTTTCTTTCTTCTTTCTTCTTTATTCTTTCTTTCTTCTTTCTTCTTTCTTTCTTCGTTCTTTCTTTCTTTCTTCTTTCTTTCTTTCTTATTTCTTCTTTCTTTCTTCTCTATTTCTTCTTTCTTTCTTCTTTCTTTCTTCTCTCTTTCTTTCTTCTTTCTTTCTTCTTTCTTTCTTCTTTTTTTCTTTCTTCTTTCTTCTTTCTTTCTTTCTTCTTTCTTTCTAATTTCTTCTTTCTTTCTTCTCTCTTTCTTCTCTCTTCTTTCTTTCTTCTTTCTTTCTTCTCTCTTTCTTTCTTCTTTCTTTCTTCTTTCTTTCTTCTTTCTTTCTTCTTTCTTTCTTGTTTCTTTCTTCTTTCTTTCTTCTTTCTTTCTTTCTTCTTTCTTCCTTTCTTTCTTACTTCTTTCTTACTTCTTTCTTACTTCTTTCTTCTTTCTTTCTTCTTTCTTTCTTACTTCTTTCTTACTTCTTTCTTACTTCTTTCTTACTTCTTTCTAACTTCTTTCTTACTTCTTTCTTACTTACTTATAACTTCTTTCTAACCTCTTTCTTTCTTCTTTCTTACTTCTTTCTTCTTTCTTTCTTACTTCTTTCTTACTTCTTTTTTACTTCTTTCTTACTTCTTTATTTCTTTTTTCTTTCTTCTTTATTTTTTCTTTCTTACTTCTTTCTTACTTCTTTCTTACTTCTTTCGTACTTCTTTCTTACTTCTTTCTTACTTCTTTCTTTCTTCTTTCTTACTTCTTTCTTTCTTACTTCTTTCTTACTTCTTTCTTACTCATTTCTTATTTTTTCTAACTTCTTTCTTACTTCCTTCTTACTTCTTTCTAACTTCTTTCTTACTTCTTTCTAACTTCTTTCTTACTTCTTTCTTACTTCTTTCTAACTTCTTTCTTTCTTCTTTCTTTCTTCTTTCTTTCTTACTTCTTTCTTACTTCTTTCTTACTTCTTTCTTACTTCTTTCTTTCTTTCTTCTTTCTTTCTTACTTCTTTCTTCTTTCTTTCTTCTTTCTTTCTTCTTTCTTTCTTTCTTACTTCTTTCTTACTTCTTTCTTTTTTTCTTCTTTCTTTCCTCTTTCTTTCTTCCTTACTTTTTTCTTCTTTCTTTCTTTCTTCTTTCTTTCTTCTTTCTTTCTTCTTTCTTTCTCTTTTTCTACTTTCTTTCTTCTTTCTTTCTTCTTTCTTTCTCTTTTTCTACTTTCTTTCTTCTTTCTTTCTTCTTTCTTCTTTATTCTTTCTTCTTTCTTTCTTCTTTCTTCTTTCTTCTTTCTTTCTTCGTTCTTTCTTTGTTCTTTCTTTCTTTCTTCTCTCTTTCTTCTCTCTTCCTTTCTTCTTTCTTTCTTCTTTCTTTCTTCTTTCTTTCTTACTTCTTTCTTACTTCTTGCTTACTTCTTTCTTACTTCTTTCTAACTTCTTTCTTTCTTCTTTCTTTCTTCTTTCTTTCTTACTTCTTTCTTACTTCTTTCTTACTTCTTTCTTACTTCTTCCTTACTTCTTTCTTTCTTCTTTCTTTCTTCTTTCTTTCTTTCTTTCTTTCTTTCTTTCTTTCTTTCTTTCTTTCTTTCTTTCTTTCTTTCTTTCTTTCTTTCTTTCTTTCTTTCTTTCTTTCTTCTTTCTTTCTCTTTTTCTACTTTCTTTCTTCTTTCTTTCTTCTTTCTTCTTTCTTCTTTCTTCTTTCTTTCTTCTTTCTTCTTTCTTCTTTCTTTCTTCGTTCTTTCTTTGTTCTTTCTTTCTTTCTTCTCTCTTTCTTCTCTCTTCCTTTCTTCTTTCTTTCTTCTTTCTTTCTTCTTTCTTTCTTACTTCTTTCTTACTTCTTTCTTACTTCTTTCTAACTTCTTTCTTACTTCTTTCTTCTTTCTTACTTCTTTCTTACTTCTTTCTTTCTTTCTTCTTTCTTTCTTCTTTCTTTCTTCTTTCTTCTTTCTTTCTTCTTTCTTTCTTCTTTCTTTCTTCTTTCTTTCTTTCTTACTTCTTTCTTACTTCTTTCTTTCTTTCTTCTTTCTTACTTCTTTCTTTTTCTTCTTTCTTTCTTCTCTATTTCTTCTTTATTTCTTTTTTCTTTCTTCTTTCTTTCTTTCTTCTTTCTTATTTCTTTCTAATTTCTTCTTTCTTTCTTTCTTTCTTTCTTCTTTCTTTCTTCTTTCTTTCTTCTTTCTTTCTTCTTTATTTCTTTTTTCTTTCTTCTTTCTTTCTTTCTTCTTTCTTTCTTCTTTCTTTCTTCTTCATTTCTTTTTTCTTTCTTCTCTCTTTCTTTCTTCTTTCTTTCTTCTTTCTTTCTTCTTTCTTTCTTCTTTCTTTCTTCTTTCTTTCTTTCTTCTTTCTTTCTTTCTTTCTACTTTCTTTCTTCTTCTTTCTTCTCTCTTTCTTTCTTCTTTCTTTCTTCTTTCTTTCTTCTTTCTTTCTTCTTTCTTTCTTCTTTCTTTCTTTGTTCTGTCTTTCTTTCTTTCTTCTTTCTTTCTTCTTTCTTTCTTCTTTCTTTCTTTCTTCTTTCTTTCTTTCTTTCTACTTTCTTTCTTCTTCTTTCTTCTCTCTTTCTTTCTTCTTTCTTTCTTCTTTCTTTCTTCTTTCTTTCTTCTTTCTTTCTTCTTTCTTTCTTTGTTCTGTCTTTCTTTCTTTCTTCTTTCTTTCTTCTTTCTTTCTTCTTTCTTTCTTACTTCTTTCTTCTTTCTTTCTTCTTTCTTTCTTACTTCTTTCTTACTTCTTTCTTACTTATTTCTTACTTCTTTCTAACTTCTTTCTTACTTCTTTCTTACTTCTTTCTTTCTTCTTTCTTTCTTCTTTCTTTCTTCTTTCTTTCTTCTTTAATTCTTTTTTCTTTCTTCTCTCTTTCTTTCTTCTTTCTTTCTTCTTTCTTTCTTCTTTCTTTCTTCTTTCTTTCTTCTTTCTTTCTTTGTTCTGTCTTTCTTTCTTTCTTCTTTCTTTCTTCTTTCTTTCTTCTTTCTTTCTTTCTTCTTTCTTTCTTTCTTTCTACTTTCTTTCTTCTTCTTTCTTCTCTCTTTCTTTCTTCTTTCTTTCTTCTTTCTTTCTTTTTTCTTTCTTCTTTCTTTCTTCTTTCTTTCTTTGTTCTGTCTTTCTTTCTTTCTTCTTTCTTTCTTCTTTCTTTCTTCTTTCTTTCTTACTTCTTTCTTCTTTCTTTCTTCTTTCTTTCTTACTTCTTTCTTACTTCTTTCTTACTTATTTCTTACTTCTTTCTAACTTCTTTCTTACTTCTTTCTTACTTCTTTCTTTCTTCTTTCTTTCTTCTTTCTTTCTTCTTTCTTTCTTCTTTATTTCTTTCTTCTTTCTTCTTTCTTTCTAATTACTTCTTTCTTCTCTCTTTCTTCTCTCTTCTTTCTTTCTTCTTTCTTTCTTCTCTCTTTCTTTCTTCTTTCTTTCTTCTTTCTTTCTTCTTTCTTTCTTCTTTCTTACTTATTTGTAACTTCTTTCTAACCTCTTTCTTTCTTCTTTCTTACTTCTTTCTTCTTTCTTTCTTACTTCTTTCTTACTTCTTTTTTACTTCTTTCTTACTTTTTTCTTTCTTTTTTCTTTCTCCTTATTTTTTCTTTCTTCTTTATTTTTTCTTTCTTACTTCTTTCTTACTTCTTTCTTACTTCTTTCTTACTTCTTTCTTACTTCTTTCTTTCTTCTTTCTTACTTCTTTCTTTCTTACTTCTTTCTTACTTCTTTCTTACTTATTTCTTATTTCTTTCTAACTTCTTTCTTACTTCCTTCTTACTACTTTCTTACTTCTTTCTTACTTCTTTCTTACTTCTTTCTTTCTTACTTCTTTCTTACTTCTTTCTTACTTCTTTCTTTCTTCTTTCTTACTTCTTTCTTACTTCTTTCTTACTTATTTCTTATTTCTTTCTAACTTCTTTCTTACTTCCTTCTTACTTCTTTCTTACTTCTTTCTTTCTTCTTTCTTACTTCTTTCTTTCTTACTTCTTTCTTACTTCTTTCTTACTTCTTTCTTACTTCTTTATTACTTCTTTCTTACTTCTTTCTTACTTCTTTCTTACTTCTTTCTTACTTCTTTCTTAATTCTTTCTTACTTCTTTCTTACTTCTTTCTAATATCTTTCTTACTTCTTTCTTACTTCTTTCTTACTTCTTTCTTACTTCTTTCTTACTTGTTTCTTACTTCTTTCTAAAATCTTTCTTGCTTCTTTCTTACTTCTTTCTTACTTCTTTCTAACTTCTTTCTTTCTTCTTTCTTTCTTCTATCTTTCTTCTTTCTTTCTTACTTCATTCTTACTTCTTTCTTACTTCTTTCTTACTTCTTTCTTACTTCTTTCGTACTTCTTTCTTACTTCTTTCTTACTTCTTTCTTCTTTCTTTCTTTCTTCTTTCTTACTTCATTCTTACTTCTTTCTTACTTCTTTCGTACTTCTTTCGTACTTCTTTCTTACATCTTTCTTATTTCTTTCTTTCTTCTTTCTTACTTCTTTCGTACTTCTTTCTTACTTCTTTCTTACTTTTTTCTTACTTCTTTCTTTCTTCTTTCTTACTTCTTTCTTACTTCTTTCTTCTTTCTTACTTCTTTCTTACTTCTTTCTTACTTCTTTCTAACTTCTTTCTTACTTCTTTCTGACTTCTTTCTGTACTTCATTCTTACTTCTTTCTTACTTCTTTCTCTACTTCTTTCTTCTTTCTTTCTTACTTCTTTCTTACTTCTTTCTTACTTCTTTCTTTCTTCTTTCTTTCTTCTTTCTTTCTTTCTTCTTTCTTTCTTCTTTCTTTCTTTTTTTCTACTTTCTTTCTTCTTTATTTCTTATTTCTTTTTTATTCTTTCTTTCTTCTTTCTTCTTTCTTTCTTCGTTCTTTCTTTGTTCTTTCTTTCTTTCTTTCTTCTACCTTTCTTCTTTCTTCTTTCTTTCTTCTCTCTTTCTTTCTTCTTTCTTCTTTCTTTCTTCTTTCTTTCTTCTTTCTTTCTTCTTTCTTTCTTCTTTCTTTCTTGTTTCTTTCTTCTTTCTTTCTTCTTTCTTTCTTTCTTCTTTCTTTCGTCTTTCTTTCTTCTTTCTTTCTTCTTTCTTTCTTTTTTCTTTCTTCTTTCTTCTTTCTTTCTTTCTTCTTTCTTTCTTTGTTCTTTCTTTCTTTCTTCTTTCTTTCTTCTTTCTTTCTTCTTTCTTTCTTACTTCTTTCTTACTTCTTTCTTACTTCTTTCTTCTTTCTTTCTTCTTTCTTTCTTACTTCTTTCTTACTTCTTTCTTACTTCTTTCTAACTTCTTTCTTACTTCTTTCTTACTTATTTATAACTTCTTTCTAACCTCTTTCTTTCTTCTTTCTTACTTCTTTCTTCTTTCTTTCTTACTTCTTTCTTACTTCTTTTTTACTTCTTTCTTACTTCTTTCTTTCTTTTTTCTTTCTTCTTTATTTTTTCTTTCTTACTTCTTTCTTACTTCTTTCTTACTTATTTCTTATTTCTTTCTAACTTCTTGCTTACTTCCTTCTTACTTCTTTCTAACTTCTTTCTTACTTCTTTATTACTTCTTTCTTACTTCTTTCTTACTTCTTTCTTACTTCTTTCTTACTTCTTTCTTAATTCTTTCTTACTTCTTTCTTACTTCTTTCTAACATCTTTCTTACTTCTTTCTTACTTCTTTCTTACTTCTTTCTTACTTCTTTCTTACTTCTTTCTAAAATCTTTCTTGCTTCTTTCTTACTTCTTTCTTACTTCTTTCTAACTTCTTTCTTTCTTCTTTCTTTCTTCTATCTTTCCTCTTTATTTCTTACTTCATTCTTACTTCTTTCTTACTTCTTTCTTACTTCTTTCTTCTTTCTTTCTTTCTTCTTTCTTACTTCTTTCTTTCTTCTTTCTTACTTCTTTCTTTCTTACTTCTTTCTTACTTCTTTCGTACTTCTTTCTTACTTCTTTCTTACTTCTTTCTTCTTTCTTTCTTTCTTCTTTCTTACTTCTTTCTTACTTCTTTCTTACTTCATTCGTACTTCTTTCGTACTTCTTTCTTACTTCTTTCTTCTTTCTTTCTTCTTTCTTACTTCTTTCGTACTTCTTTCTTACTTCTTTCTTACTTTTTTCTTACTTCTTTCTTACTTCTTTCTCTACTTCATTCTTACTTCTTTCTTACTTCTTTCTCTACTTCTTTCTTCTTTCTTTCTTACTTCTTTCTTACTTCTTTCTTACTTCTTTCTTTCTTCTTTCTTTCTTCTTTCTTTCTTTCTTCTTTCTTTCTTCTTTCTTTCTTTTTTTCTACTTTCTTTCTTCTTTCTTTCTTATTTCTTTTTTATTCTTTCTTTCTTCTTTCTTCTTTCTTTCTTCGTTCTTTCTTTGTTCTTTCTTTCTTTCTTTCTTCTACCTTTCTTCTTTCTTCTTTTTTTCTTCTCTCTTTCTTTCTTCTTTCTTTATTCTTTCTTTCTTATTTCTTTCTTCTTTCTTTCTTCTTTCTTACTTCTTTCTTACTTCTTTCTTACTTCTTTCTTTCTTCTTTCTTCCTTCTTTCTTCTTTCTTAGTTCTTTCTAACATCTTTCTTACTTCTTTCTTACTTCTTTCTTACTTCTTTCTTACTTCTTTCTTACTTCTTTCTTCATTCCTCCTTACTTCTTACTTCTTTCTTTCTTACTTCTTTCTTACTTCTTTCTAACTTCTTTCTTACTTCTTTCTTACTTCTTTCTTACTTCTTTCTTACTTCTTTCTTCTTTCTTCTTTCTTTCTTCTTTCTTTCTTTCTTCTTTCTTACTTATTTCTTCCTTCTTTCTTACTTCTTTCTTATTTCTTTCTTACTTCTTTCTTACTTCTTTCTTTCTTCTTTCTTACTTCTTTCTTTCTTCTTTCTTACTTCTTTCTTACTTCTTTCTTACTTCTTTCTTACTTTTTTCTTTCTTCTTTCTTACTTCTTTTTACTTCTTTCTTACTTCTTTCTTACTTATTTCTTTCTTCTCTCTTTCTTCTCTCTTTCTTCTCTCTTTCTTCTCTCTTTCTTCTTTCTTTTTTCTTTCTTTCTTCCTTCTTTCTTTCTTCTTTCTTTCTTCTTTCTTTCTTCTTTCTTTGTTCTTTCTTTATTTCTTTCTTCTTTCTTTCTTCTTTCTTTCTTCTTTCTTTCTTATTCTTTCTTACTTCTTTCTTACTTCTTTCTTCTTTCTTTCTTCTTTCTTTCTTCTTTCTTTCTTCTTTCTTTCTTACTTCTTTCTTACTTCTTTCTTACTTCTTTCTAACTTCTTTCTTTCTTCTTTCTTTCTTCTTTCTTTCTTCTTTCTTTCTTCTTTCTTACTTCTTTCTTACTTCTTTCTTCTTTATTTCTTACTTCTTTCTTACTTCTTTCTTCTTTCTTAATTCTTTCTTACTTCTTTCTTACTTGTTTCTAACATCTTTCTTTCTTCTTTCTTCCTTCTTTCTTTCTTGTTTCTTTCTTCTTTCTTTCTTTTTTCTACTTTCTTTCTTCTTTCTTTCTTCTTTCTTCTTTATTCTTTCTTTCTTCTTTCTTCTTTCTTTCTTCGTTCTTTCTTTCTTTCTTCTTTCTTTCTTTCTTATTTCTTCTTTCTTTCTTCTCTATTTCTTCTTTCTTTCTTCTTTCTTTCTTCTTTCTTTCTTCTTTCTTTCTTTGTTCTTTCTTTCTTTCTTTCTTCTTTATTCTTTCTTTCTTCTTTCTTCTTTCTTTCTTCTCTCTTTCTTCTTTCTTTCTTCTTTCTTTCTTCTTTCTTTCTTCTCTCTTTCTTTCTTCTTTCTTTCTTCCTTCTTTCTTCTTTCTTTCTTCTGTCTTTCTTCTATCTTTCTTCTTTCTTACTTCTTTCTTACTTCTTTCTTCTTTCTTCTTTCTTTCTTCTTTCTTTCTTTCTTCTTTCTTACTTCTTTCTTACTTCTTTCTTACTTCTTTCTTACTTCTTTCTAACTTCTTTCTTACTTCTTTCTTACTTCTTTCTTACTTCTTTCTTTCTTTCTTCTTTCTTTCTTCTTTCTTTCTTCTTTCTTTCTTCTTTCTTACTTCTTTCTTTCTTTCTTCTTTCTTTCTTCTTTCTTTCTTTGGTACTTCTTTCTTCTTTCTTTCTTTCTTCTTTCTTTCTTCATTCTTTCTTCTTTCTTTCTCTTTCTTCTTTCTTTCTTTCTTCTTTCTTTCTTCTTTCTTTCTTCTATCTTTCTTTCTTCTTTATTTCTTCTTTCCTTCTTCTTTCTTTCTTCTTTCTTTCTTTCTTCTTTCTTCTTTCTTTCTTACATCTTTCTTCTTTCTTTCTTTATTCTTTCTTACTTCTTCCTTACTTCTTTCTTACTTCTTACGTCTTTCTTACTTCTTTCGTAATTCTTTCTTTCTTCTTTCTTACTTCTTTCTTTCTTACTTCTTTCTTACTTCTTTCGTACTTCTTTCGTACTTCTTTCTTACTTCTTTCTTACTTCTTTCTCTACTTCTTTCTTACTTCTTTCTTACTTCTTTCTTACTTCTTTCTTACTTCTTTCTTACTTCTTTCTTTCTTCTTTCTTACTTCTTTCTTTCTTCTTTCTTACTTCTTTCTTTCTTCTTTCTTACTTCTTTCTTACTTCTTTCTTACTTCTTTCTTACTTCTTTCATACTTCTTTCTTACTTCTTTCGTACTTCATTCTTACTTCTTTCTTACTTCTTTCTCTACCTCTTTCTTCTTTCTTTCTTACTTCTTTCTTACTTCTTTCTTTCTTCTTTCTTTCTTTCTTCTTTCTTTCTTCTTTCTTTCTTCTTTCTTTCTTTCTTTCTTCTATCTTTCTTTTTTTTACTTTATTTCTTCTTTCTTTCTTCTTACTTCTTTATTTTTTCTTTCTTCTTTCTTTCTTCATTCTTTCTTTGTTCTTTCTTTCTTTCTTTCTTTCTTCTACCTTTCTTCTTTCTTCTTTTTTTTCTTCTCTCTTTCTTTCTTCTTTCTTTATTCTTTCTTTCTTCTTTCTTTCTTTCTAACTTATTTCTTACTTCTTTCTTTCTTCTTTCTTTCTTACTTCTTTCTTACTTCTTTCTTACTTCTTTCTAACTTCTTTCTTTCTTCTTTCTTTCTTCTTTCTTTCTTCTTTGTTTCTTACTTCTTTCTTCTTTCTTTCTTTTTTTCTTTCTTACTTCTTTCTTTCTTCTTTCTTACTTCTTTCTTACTTCTTTCTTACTTCTTTCTTCTTTATTTCTTACTTCTTTCTTACTTCTTTCTTACTTCTTTCTTAATTCTTTCTTACTTCTTTCTTACTTGTTTCTAACATCTTTCTTTTTTCTTTCTTCTTTCTTTCTTTCTTCTTTCTTTCTTTCTTTCTTCTTTCTTTCTTTTTTCTACTTTCTTTCTTCTTTCTTTCTTCTTTCTTCTTTATTCTTTCTTTCTTCTTTCTTCTTTCTTTCTTCGTTCTTTCTTTCTTTCTTCTTTCTTTCTTTCTTCTTTCTTCTTTCTTTCTTCTCTATTTCTTCTTTCTTTCTTCTTTCTTTCTTCTTTCTTTCTTTGTTCTTTCTTTCTTTCTTTCTTCTTTATTCTTTCTTTCTTCTTTTTTCTTTCTTTCTTCTCTCTTTCTTCTTTCTTTCTTCTTTCTTTCTTCTTTCTTTCTTGTTTCTTTCTTCTATCTTTCTTCTTTCTTACTTCTTTCTTACTTCTTTCTTACTTCTTTCTAACTTCTTTCTTACTTCTTTCTTACTTCTTTCTTACTTCTTTCTTTCTTTCTTCTTTCTTTCTTCTTTCTTTCTTCTTTCTTTCTTCTTTCTTTCTTATTTCTTTCTTCTTTCTTTCTTCTTTCTTTCTTTCTTACTTCTTTCTTACTTCTTTCTTTCTTTCTTCTTTCTTTCTTCTTTCTTTCTTTGGTACCTCTTTCTTCTTTCTTTCTTCTATCTTTCTTCATTCTTTCGTCTTTCTTTCTCTTTCTTCTTTCTTTCTTTCTTCTTTCTTTCTTCTTTCTTTCTTCTATCTTTCTTTCTTCTTTCTTTCTTCTTTCCTTCTTCTTTCTTTCTTCTTTCTTTCTTTCTTCTTTCTTCTTTCTTTCTTACTTCTTTCTTCTTTCTTTCTTTATTCTTTCTTACTTCTTCCTTACTTCTTTCTTATTTCTTACTTTCTTACGTCTTTCTTACTTCTTTCTAACCTCTTTCTTTCTTCTTTCTTACTTCTTTCTTCTTTCTTTCTTACTTCTTTCTTACTTCCTTTTTACTTCTTTCTTACTTCTTTCTTTCTTTTTTCTTTCTTCTGTATTTTTTCTTTCTTACTTCTTTCTTACTTCTTTCTTACTTCTTTCTTTCTTCTTTCTTACTTCTTTCTTTCTTACTTCTTTCTTACTTCTTTCTTACTTATTTCTTATTTCTTTCTAACTTCTTTCTTACTTCCTTCTTACTTCTTTCTAACTTCTTTCTTACTTCTTTATTACTTCTTTCTTACTTCTTTCTTACTTCTTTCTTACTTCTTTCTTAATTCTTTCTTACTTCTTTCTTACTTCTTTCTTACTTCTTTCTTACTTCTTTCTAAAATCTTTCTTGCTTCTTTCTTACTTCTTTCTTACTTCTTTCTAACTTCTTTCTTTCTTCTTTCTTTCTTCTATCTTTCTTCTTTCTTTCTTACTTCATTCTTACTTCTTTCTTACTTCTTTCTTACTTCTTTCTTACTTCTTTCTTACTTCTTTCTTTCTTCTTTCTTTCTTTCTTCTTTCTTACTTCTTTCTTACTTCTTTCTTACTTCTTTCGTACTTCTTTCGTACTTCTTTCTTACTTCTTTCTTATTTCTTTCTTTCTTCTTTCTTACTTCTTTCGTACTTCTTTCTTACTTCTTTCTTACTTTTTTCTTACTTCTTTCTTTCTTCTTTCTTACTTCTTTCTTACTTCTTTCTTCTTTCTTACTTCTTTCTTACTTCTTTCTTACTTCTTTCTTACTTCTTTCTTACTTCTTTCTTACTTCTTTCTCTACTTCATTCTTACTTCTTTCTTACTTCTTTCTCTACTTCTTTCTTCTTTCTTTCTTACTTCTTTCTTACTTCTTTCTTACTTCTTTCTTTCTTCTTTCTTTCTTCTTTCTTTCTTTCTTCTTTCTTTCTTCTTTCTTTCTTTTTTTCTACTTTCTTTCTTCTTTCTTTCTTATTTCTTTTTTATTCTTTCTTTCTTCTTTCTTCTTTCTTTCTTCGTTCTTTCTTTGTTCTTTCTTTCTTTCTTTCTTCTACCTTACTTCTTTCTTCTTTTTTTCTTCTCTCTTTCTTTCTTCTTTCTTTATTCTTTCTTTCTTATTTCTTTCTTCTTTCTTTCTTCTTTCTTACTTCTTTCTTACTTCTTTCTTATTTCTTTCTTTCTTCTTTCTTCTTTATTTCTTCTTTCTTAGTTCTTTCTAACATCTTTCTTACTTCTTTCTTACTTCTTTCTTACTTCTTTCTTACTTCTTTCTTACTTCTTTCTTACTTCTTTCTTCATTCCTCCTTACTTCTTACTTCTTTCTTTCTTACTTCTTTCTTACTTCTTTCTAACTTCTTTCTTACTTCTTTCTTACTTCTTTCTTACTTCTTTCTTACTTCTTTCTTCTTTCTTTCTTCTTTCTTTCTTTCTTCTTTCTTACTTCTTTCTTCCTTCTTTCTTACTTCTTTCTTATTTCTTTCTTACTTCTTTCTTACTTCTTTCTTTCTTCTTTCTTACTTCTTTCTTTCTTCTTTCTTACTTCTTTCTTACTTCTTTCTTACTTCTTTCTTACTTTTTTCTTTCTTCTTTCTTACTTCTTTCTTACTTATTTCTTTCTTCTCTCTTTCTTCTCTCTTTCTTCTCTCTTTCTTCTCTCTTTCTTCTTTCTTTTTTCTTTCTTTCTTCCTTCTTTCTTTCTTCTTTCTTTCTTCTTTCTTTCTTCTTTCTTTGTTCTTTCTTTCTTTCTTTCTTCTTTCTTTCTTCTTTCTTTCGTCTTTCTTTCTTCTTTCTTTCTTCTTTCTTTCTTCTTTGTTTCTTACTTCTTTCTTCTTTCTTTCTTTTTTTCTTTCTTACTTCTTTCTTTCTTCTTTCTTACTTCTTTCTTACTTCTTTCTTACTTCTTTCTTCTTTATTTCTTACTTCTTTCTTACTTCTTTCTTACTTCTTTCTTACTTCTTTCTTAATTCTTTCTTACTTCTTTCTGACTTGTTTCTAACATCTTTCTTTCTTCTTTCTTCCTTCTTTCTTTCTTCTTTCTTTCTTCTTTCTTTCTTTTTTCTACTTTCTTTCTTCTTTCTTTCTTCTTTCTTCTTTATTCTTTCTTTATTCTTTCTTCTTTCTTTCTTCATTCTTTCTTTCTTTCTTTCTTCTTTCTTTCTTTCTTCTTTCTTCTTTCTTTCTTCTCTATTTCTTCTTTCTTTCTTCTTTCTTTCTTCTTTCTTACTTCTTTCTTTCTTTTTTCTTTCTTCTGTATTTTTTCTTTCTTACTTCTTTCTTACTTCTTTCTTACTTCTTTCTTTCTTCTTTCTTACTTCTTTCTTTCTTACTTCTTTCTTACTTCTTTCTTACTTATTTCTTATTTCTTTCTAACTTCTTTCTTACTTCCTTCTTACTTCTTTCTAACTTCTTTCTTACTTCTTTATTACTTCTTTCTTACTTCTTTCTTACTTCTTTCTTACTTCTTTCTTAATTCTTTCTTACTTCTTTCTTACTTCTTTCTTACTTCTTTCTTACTTCTTTCTAAAATCTTTCTTGCTTCTTTCTTACTTCTTTCTTACTTCTTTCTAACTTCTTTCTTTCTTCTTTCTTTCTTCTATCTTTCTTCTTTCTTTCTTACTTCATTCTTACTTCTTTCTTACTTCTTTCTTACTTCTTTCTTACTTCTTTCTTACTTCTTTCTTTCTTCTTTCTTTCTTTCTTCTTTCTTACTTCTTTCTTACTTCTTTCTTACTTCTTTCGTACTTCTTTCGTACTTCTTTCTTACTTCTTTCTTATTTCTTTCTTTCTTCTTTCTTACTTCTTTCGTACTTCTTTCTTACTTCTTTCTTACTTTTTTCTTACTTCTTTCTTTCTTCTTTCTTACTTCTTTCTTACTTCTTTCTTCTTTCTTACTTCTTTCTTACTTCTTTCTTACTTCTTTCTTACTTCTTTCTTACTTCTTTCTCTACTTCATTCTTACTTCTTTCTTACTTCTTTCTCTACTTCTTTCTTCTTTCTTTCTTACTTCTTTCTTACTTCTTTCTTACTTCTTTCTTTCTTCTTTCTTTCTTCTTTCTTTCTTTCTTCTTTCTTTCTTCTTTCTTTCTTTTTTTCTACTTTCTTTCTTCTTTCTTTCTTATTTCTTTTTTATTCTTTCTTTCTTCTTTCTTCTTTCTTTCTTCGTTCTTTCTTTGTTCTTTCTTTCTTTCTTTCTTCTACCTTACTTCTTTCTTCTTTTTTTCTTCTCTCTTTCTTTCTTCTTTCTTTATTCTTTCTTTCTTATTTCTTTCTTCTTTCTTTCTTCTTTCTTACTTCTTTCTTACTTCTTTCTTACTTCTTTCTTTCTTCTTTCTTCTTTATTTCTTCTTTCTTAGTTCTTTCTAACATCTTTCTTACTTCTTTCTTACTTCTTTCTTACTTCTTTCTTACTTCTTTCTTACTTCTTTCTTACTTCTTTCTTCATTCCTCCTTACTTCTTACTTCTTTCTTTCTTACTTCTTTCTTACTTCTTTCTAACTTCTTTCTTACTTCTTTCTTACTTCTTTCTTACTTCTTTCTTACTTCTTTCTTCTTTCTTTCTTCTTTCTTTCTTTCTTCTTTCTTACTTCTTTCTTCCTTCTTTCTTACTTCTTTCTTATTTCTTTCTTACTTCTTTCTTACTTCTTTCTTTCTTCTTTCTTACTTCTTTCTTTCTTCTTTCTTACTTCTTTCTTACTTCTTTCTTACTTCTTTCTTACTTTTTTCTTTCTTCTTTCTTACTTCTTTCTTACTTATTTCTTTCTTCTCTCTTTCTTCTCTCTTTCTTCTCTCTTTCTTCTCTCTTTCTTCTTTCTTTTTTCTTTCTTTCTTCTTTCTTTCTTCTCTCTTTCTTTCTTCTTTCTTTCTTCTTTCTTTCTTCTTTCTTTCTTCTGTCTTTCTTTCTTCTTTCTTACTTCTTTCTTTCTTTGTTCTTTCTTTCTTTCTTTCTTCTTTATTCTTTCTTTCTTCTTTCTTCTTTCTTTCTTCTCTCTTTCTTCTTTCTTTCTTCTTTCTTTCTTCTTTCTTTCTTCTCTCTTTCTTTCTTCTTTCTTTCTTCTTTCTTTCTTCTTTCTTTCTTCTGTCTTTCTTCTATCTTTCTTCTTTCTTACTTCTTTCTTACTTCTTTCTTCTTTCTTCTTTCTTTCTTCTTTCTTTCTTTCTTCTTTCTTTCTTACATCTTCCTTACTTCTTTCTTACTTCTTTCTTACTTCTTTCTAACTTCTTTCTTACTTCTTTCTTACTTCTTTCTTACTTCTTTCTTTCTTTCTTCTTTCTTTCTTCTTTCTTTCTTCTTTCTTTCTTCTTTCTTTCTTCTTTCTTTCTTATTTCTTTCTTCTTTCTTTCTTCTTTCTTTCTTTCTTACTTCTTTCTTACTTCTTTCTTTCTTTCTTCTTTCTTTCTTCTTTCTTTCTTTGGTACTTCTTTCTTCTTTCTTTCTTTCTTCTTTCTTTCTTAATTCTTTCTTCTTTCTTTCTCTTTCTTCTTTCTTTCTTTCTTCTTTCTTTCTTCTTTCTTTCTTCTATCTTTCTTTCTTCTTTCTTTCTTCTTTCCTTCTTCTTTCTTTCTTCTTTCTTTCTTTCGTCTTTCTTCTTTCTTTTTTACTTCTTTCTTCTTTCTTTCTTTATTATTTCTTACTTCTTCCTTACTTCTTTCGTACTTCTTTCTTACTTCTTTCTTACTTCTTTCTCTACTTCTTTCTTACTTCTTTCTTACTTCGTTCTTACTTCTTTCTTACTTCTTTCTTACTTCTTTCTTTCTTCTTTCTTACTTCTTTCTTTCTTCTTTCTTACTTCTTTCTTTCTTCTTTCTTACTTCTTTCTTACTTCTTTCTTACTTCTTTCGTACTTCTTTCTTACTTTTTTCTTTCTTCTTTCTTACTTCTTTCTTACTTATTTCTTTCTTCTCTCTTTCTTCTCTCTTTCTTCTCTCTTTCTTCTCTCTTTCTTCTTTCTTTTTTCTTTCTTTCTTCCTTCTTTCTTTCTTCTTTCTTTCTTCTTTCTTTCTTCTTTCTTTGTTCTTTCTTTCTTTCTTTCTTCTTTCTTTCTTCTTTCTTTCTTCTTTCTTTCTTCTTTCTTCTTTCTTTCTTCTTTGTTTCTTACTTCTTTCTTCTTTCTTTCTTTTTTTCTTTCTTACTTCTTTCTTTCTTCTTTCTTACTTCTTTCTTACTTCTTTCTTACTTCTTTCTTCTTTATTTCTTACTTCTTTCTTACTTCTTTCTTACTTCTTTCTTACTTCTTTCTTAATTCTTTCTTACTTCTTTCTGACTTGTTTCTAACATCTTTCTTTCTTCTTTCTTCCTTCTTTCTTTCTTCTTTCTTTCTTCTTTCTTTCTTTTTTCTACTTTCTTTCTTCTTTCTTTCTTCTTTCTTTTTTATTCTTTCTTTCTTCTTTCTTCTTTCTTTCTTCGTTCTTTCTTTCTTTCTTTCTTCTTTCTTTCTTTCTTCTTTCTTCTTTCTTTCTTCTCTATTTCTTCTTTCTTTCTTCTTTCTTTCTTCTTTCTTTCTTCTTTCTTTCTTTGTTCTTTCTTTCTTTCTTCTTTCTTTCTTCGTTCTTTCTTTCTTTCTTTCTTCTTTCTTTCTTTCTTCTTTCTTCTTTCTTTCTTCTCTATTTCTTCTTTCTTTCTTCTTTCTTTCTTCTTTCTTTCTTCTTTCTTTCTTTGTTCTTTCTTTCTTTCTTTCTTCTTTATTCTTTCTTTCTTCTTTCTTCTTTCTTTCTTCTCTCTTTCTTCTTTCTTTCTTCTTTCTTTCTGCTTTCTTTCTTCTCTCTTTCTTTCTTCTTTCTTTCTTCTTTCTTTCTTCTTTCTTTCTTCTGTCTTTCTTCTATCTTTCTTCTTTCTTACTTCTTTCTTACTTCTTTCTTCTTTCTTCTTTCTTTCTTCTTTCTTTCTTTCTTCTTTCTTTCTTACATCTTTCTTACTTCTTTCTTACTTCTTTCTTACTTCTTTCTAACTTCTTTCTTACTTCTTTCTTACTTCTTTCTTACTTCTTTCTTTCTTTCTTCTTTCTTTCTTCTTTCTTTCTTCTTTCTTTCTTCTTTCTTTCTTATTTCTTTCTTCTTTCTTTCTTCTTTCTTTCTTTCTTACTTCTTTCTTACTTCTTTCTTTCTTTCTTCTTTCTTTCTTCTTTCTTTCTTTGGTACTTCTTTCTTCTTTCTTTCTTTCTTCTTTCTTTCTTCATTCTTTCTTCTTTCTTTCTCTTTCTTCTTTCTTTCTTTCTTCTTTCTTTCTTCTTTCTTTCTTCTATCTTTCTTTCTTCTTTCTTTCTTCTTTCCTTCTTCTTTCTTTCTTCTTTCTTTCTTTCGTCTTTCTTCTTTCTTTTTTACTTCTTTCTTCTTTCTTTCTTTATTATTTCTTACTTCTTCCTTACTTCTTTCTTACTTCTTACTTTCTTACGTCTTTCTTACTTCTTTCGTACTTCTTTCTTACTTCTTTCTTACTTCTTTCTCTACTTCTTTCTTACTTCTTTCTTACTTCGTTCTTACTTCTTTCTTACTTCTTTCTTACTTCTTTCTTACTTCTTTCTTTCTTCTTTCTTACTTCTTTCTTTCTTCTTTCTTACTTCTTTCTTTCTTCTTTCTTACTTCTTTCTTACTTCTTTCTTACTTCTTTCGTACTTCTTTCTTACTTCTTTCGTACTTCATTCTTACTTCTTTCTTACTTCTTTCTCTACCTCTTTCTTCTTTCTTTCTTACTTCTTTCTTACTTATTTCTTACTTCTTTCTTTCTTCTTTCTTTCTTCTTTCTTTCTTTCTTCTTTCTCTCTTCTTTCTTTCTTCTTTCTTTCTTTCTTTCTTCTTTCTTTCTTTTTTTCTACTTTCTTTCTTCTTTCTTTCTTCTTTCTTCTTTATTTTTTCTTTCTTCTTTCTTCTTTCTTTCTTCATTCTTTCTTTGTTCTTTCTTTCTTTCTTTCTTTCTTCTACCTTTCTTCTTTCTTCTTTTTATTCTTCTCTCTTTCTTTCTTCTTTCTTTCTTCTTTCTTTCTTCTTTCTTTCTTACTTCTTTCTTCTTTCTTACTTCTTTCTTACTTCTTTCTTTCTTACTTCTTTCGTACTTCTTTCGTACTTCTTACTTCTTTCTTACTTCTGTCTTACTTTTTCTTCTTTCTTTCTTACTTCTTTCTTACTTCTTTCTTTCTTCTTTCTTACTTCTTTCTTTCTTCTTTCTTTCTTCTTTCTTTTTTCTTTATTTCTTTTTTCTTTCTTCTTTCTTTCTTTCTTCTTTCTTTCTTCTTTCTTTCTAATTTCTTCTATCTTTCTTCTTTCTTTCTTCTCTCTCTCTTCTTTCTTTCTTCTTTCTTTCTTCTCTCTTTCTTTCTTCTTTCTTTCTTCTTTCTTTCTTCTTTCTCTCTCTTTCTTCTTTCTTTCTTTCTTCTTTCTTTCTTCTTTCTTTCTTCTTTCTTTCTTCTTTCTTTCTTCTTTCTTTCTTCTTTCTTTCTTTCTTTCTTCTTTATTTCTTTCTACTTTCTTTCTTCTTTCTTTCTTTCTTCTTTCTTTCTTCTTTCTTTCTTCTCTCTTTCTTCTTTCTTTCTTCTTTCTTTCTTCTTTCTTTCTTCTTTCTTTCTTCTTTCTTCTTTCTTTCTTCTTTCTTTCTTTCTTCTTTCTTCTTTCTTTCTTACTTATTTCTTCTTTCTTTCTTTCTTCTTTCTTACTTCTTTCTTACTTCTTTCTTACTTCTTTCTTTCTTACTTCTTTCTTACTTCTTTCGTACTTCTTTCTTACTTCTTTCTTACTTCTTTCTTTCTTACTTCTTTCTTACTTCTTTCGTACTTCTTTCTTACTTCTTTCTTACTTCTTTCTTACTTCTTTCTTACTTCTTTCTCTACTTCTTTCTTCTTTCTTTCTTACTTCTTTCTTACATCTTTCTTACTTCTTTCTTACTTCTTTCTTTCTTCTTTCTATCTTCTTTCTTACTTCTTTCTTACTTCTTTCTTACTTCTTTCTTACTTCTTTCTCTACTTCTTTCTTCTTTCTTTCTTCTTTCTTTCTTACTTCTTTCTTACTTCTTTCTTACTTCTTTCTAACTTCTTTCTTACTTCTTTCTTACTTCTTTCTTACTTCTATCTTTTTTTCTTTCTCACTTCTTTCTTGCTTCTTTCTTACTTCTTTCTTACTTCTTTCTTCTTTCTTTCTTCTTTCTTACTTCTTTCTTACTTTTTTCTTTCTTTCTTCTTTCTTACTTCTTTCTTTCTTTCTTCCTTCTTTCTTCTTTCTTTCTTCTTTCTTTCTTCTTTCTTTCTTCTTTCTTTCTTTCTTCTTTCTTCTTTCTTCTTTCTTTCTTTCTGCTTTCTTTCTTCTTTCTTTCTTCTCTCTTTCTTTCTTCTTTCTTTCTTCTTTCTTTCTTCTCTCTTTCTTTCTTCTTCTTTCTTCTTTCTTTCTTCTTTCTTTCTTTCTTCTTTCTTCTTTCTTCTTTCTTTCTTCTTTCTTTCTTTCTTCTTTCTTCTTTCTTTCTTACTTCTTTCTTCTTTCTTTCTTACTTCTTTCTTACTTCTTTCTTACTTTTTCTTTCTTTCTTCTTCTTTCTTTCTACTTTCTTTCTTCTTTCTTTCTTCTCTCTTTCTTTCTTCTTTCTTTCTTCTTCTTTCTTTCTTCTTTCTTTCTTCTTTCTTACTTCTTTCGTACTTCTTTCTTACTTCTTTCTTACTTCTTTCTTCTTTCTTCTTTCTTTCTTCTTTCTTTCTTACTTCTTTCTTACTTCTTTCTTACTTCTTTCTAACTTCTTTCTTACTTCTTTCTTACTTCTTTCTTACTTCTTTCTTACTTCTTTCTTTCTTCTTTCTTACTTCTTTCTTTCTTCTTTCTTACTTCTTTCTTAGTTCTTTTTTACTTCTTTCTTACTTCTTTCTTCTTTCTTTCTTACTTCTTTCTTACATCTTTCTTACTTCTTTCTTACTTCTTTCTTTCTTCTTTCTATCTTCTTTCTTACTTCTTTCTTACTTCTTTCTTACTTCTTTCTTACTTCTTTCTCTACTTCTTTCTTCTTTCTTTCTTCTTTCTTTCTTCTTTCTTTCTTACTTCTTTCTTACTTCTTTCTTACTTCTTTCTAACTTCTTTCTTACTTCTTTCTTACTTCTTTCTTACTTCTATCTTTTTTTCTTTCTCACTTCTTTCTTGCTTCTTTCTTACTTCTTTCTTACTTCTTTCTTCTTTCTTTCTTACTTCTTTCTTACTTCTTTCTTACTTTTTTCTTTCTTTCTTCTTTCTTACTTCTTTCTTTCTTTCTTCCTTCTTTCTTCTTTCTTTCTTCTTTCTTTCTTCTTTCTTTCTTCTTTCTTTCTTTCTTCTTTCTTCTTTCTTCTTTCTTTCTTTCTTCTTTCTTCTTTCTTTTTCTTTCTTTCTACTTTCTTTCTTCTTTCTTTCTTCTCTCTTTCTTTCTTCTTTCTTTCTTCTTTCTTTCTTCTCTCTTTCTTTCTTCTTTCTTTCTTCTTTCTTTCTTCTTTCTTTCTTTCTTCTTTCTTCTTTCTTTCTTACTTCTTTCTTCTTTCTTTCTTTCTTCTTTCTTACTTCTTTCTATACGTCTTTCTTTCTTCTTTCTTTCTTACTTCTTTGTTCTTTCTTTCTTACTTCTTTCTTACTTCTTTCTTACTTCTTTCTTCTTTCTTTCTTACTTCTTTCTTACTTCTTTCTTTCTTCTTTCTTACTTCTTTCTTACTTCTTTCTTACTTCTTTCTTTCTTCTTTCTTTCTTCTTTCTTACTCCTTTCTTACTTCTTTCTTACTACTTTCTTGCTTCTTTCTTACTTCTTTCTTACTTCTTTCTTCTTTCTTTCTTACTTCTTTCTTACTTCTTTCTTACTTCTTTCTTACTTCTTTCTTACTTCTTTCTTACTTCTTTCTTCATTCCTCCTTACTTCTTACTTCTTTCTTTCTTACTTCTTTCTTAATTCTTTCTAACTTCTTTCTTACTTCTTTCTTACTTCTTTCTTACTTCTTTCTAACTTCTTTCTTTCTTCTTTCTTTCTTCTTCCTTTCTTCTTTGTTTCTTACTTCTTTCTTCTTTCTTTCTTACTTCTTTCTTACTTCTTTCTTACTTCTTTCTTACTTCTTTCTTACTTCTTTCTTTTTTCTTTCTTATTTCTTTCTTACTTCTTTCTTACTTCTTTCTTTCTTTCTTCTTTCTTACTTCTTTCTTTCTTTCTTCTTTCTTTCTTCTTTCTTTCTTCTTTCTTTCTTCTTTCTTTCTTCTTTCTTTCTTCCTTCTTTCTTTCTTCTTTCTTCTTTCTTTCTTACTTCTTTCTTCTTTCTTTCTTTCTTCTTTCTTTCTTCTTTCTTTTTCTTTCTTTCTTCATTCTTTCTTTCTTTCTTCTTTCTTACTTCTTTCTTTCTTTCTTCTTTCTTTCTTCTTTCTTTCTTCTTTCTTTCTTCTTTCTTTCTTTCTTCTTTCTTCTTTCTTTCTTACTTCTTTCTTCTTTCTTTCTTTCTTCTTTCTTCTTTCTTACGTCTTTCTTTCTTCTTTCTTTCTTACTTCTTTCTTCTTTCTTTCTTACTTCTTTCTTACTTCTTTCTTACTTCTTTCTTTCTTACTTCTTTCTTACTTCTTTCGTACTTCTTTCTTACTTCTTTCTTACTTCTTTCTTCTTTCTTTCTTACTTTTTCTTACTTCTTTCTTTCTTCTTTCTTACTTCTTTCTTACTTCTTTCTTACTTCTTTCTTACTTCTTTCTTACTTATTTCTTTCTTCTCTCTTTCTTCTCTCTTTCTTCTTTCTTTCTTCTTTCTTTCTTCTTTCTTTCTTCCTTCTTTCTTTCTTCTTTCTTTCTTCTTTCTTTTTTCTTTCTTTCTTCTTTCTTTCTTCTTTCTCTCTTCTTTCTTAATTCTTTCTTACTTCTTTCTTACTTCTTTCTTCTTTCTTTCTTACTTCTTTCTTACTTCTTTCTTACTTCTTTCTTCTTTCTTTCTTACTTCTTTCTTACTTTTTTCTTTCTTTCTTCTTTCTTACTTCTTTCTTTCTTTCTTCTTTCTTTCTTCTTTCTTTCTTCTTTCTTTCTTCTTTCTTTCTTCTTTCTTTCTTCTTTCTTTCTTTCTTCTTTCTTCTTTCTTTCTTACCTCTTTCTTCTTTCTTTCTTTCTTCTTTCTTTCTTCTTTCTTTTTCTTTCTTTCTTCATTCTTTCTTTCTTTCTTCTTTCTTTCTTTCTACTTTCTTTCTTCTTTCTTTCTTCTCTCTTTCTTTCTTCTTTCTTTCTTCTTTCTTCTTTCTTCTTTCTTTCTTCTTTCTTTCTTCTTTCTTTCTTACTTCTTTCTTACTTCTTTCTTACTTCTTTCTAACTTCTTTCTTACTTCTTTCTTCTTTCTTTCTTACTTTTTCTTACTTCTTTCTTTCTTCTTTCTTACTTCTTTCTTACTTCTTTCTTACTTCTTTCTTACTTCTTTCTTACTTATTTCTTTCTTCTCTCTTTCTTCTCTCTTTCTTCTTTCTTTCTTCTTTCTTTCTTCTTTCTTTCTTCCTTCTTTCTTTCTTCTTTCTTTCTTCTTTCTTTTTCTTTTTTCTTTTTTCTTTCTTCTTTCTTTCTTTCTTCTTTCTTTCTTCTTTCTTTCTAATTTCTTCTTTCTTTCTTCTTTCTTTCTTCTCTCTTTCTTCTCTCTTTCTTCTTTCTTTCTTCTTTCTTTCTTCTCTCTTTCTTTCTTCTTTCTTTCTTCTTTCTTTCTTCTTTCTCTCTTCTTTCTTAATTCTTTCTTACTTCTTTCTTACTTCTTTCTTCTTTCTTTCTTAATTCTTTCTTACTTCTTTCTTACTTCTTTCTTCTTTCTTTCTTACTTCTTTCTTACTTTTTTCTTTCTTTCTTCTTTCTTACTTCTTTCTTTCTTTCTTCTTTCTTTCTTCTTTCTTTCTTCTTTCTTTCTTCTTTCTTTCTTCTTTCTTTCTTTCTTCTTTCTTCTTTCTTTCTTACCTCTTTCTTCTTTCTTTCTTTCTTCTTTCTTTCTTCTTTCTTTTTCTTTCTTTCTTCATTCTTTCTTTCTTTCTTCTTTCTTTCTTTCTACTTTCTTTCTTCTTTCTTTCTTCTCTCTTTCTTTCTTCTTTCTTTCTTCTTTCTTTCTTTCTTCTTTCTTTCTTCTTTCTTTCTTCTTTCTTTCTTCTTTCTTTCTTCTTTCTTCTTTCTTCTTTCTTTCTTCTTTCTTTCTTCTTTCTTTCTTACTTCTTTCTTACTTCTTTCTTACTTCTTTCTAACTTCTTTCTTACTTCTTTCTTACTTCTTTCTTACTTCTTTCTTACTTCTTTCTTACTTCTTTCTTTCTTCTTTCTTACTTCTTTCTTTCTTCTTTCTTACTTCTTTCTTAATTCTTTTTTACTTCTTTCTTACTTCTTTCTTCTTTCTTTCTTACTTCTTTCTTACTTCTTTCTTACTTCTTTCTTACTTCTTTCTTACTTCTTTCTTACTTCTTTCTTCATTCCTCCTTACTTCTTACTTCTTTCTTTCTTACTTCTTTCTAAATTCTTTCTAACTTCTTTCTTACTTCTTTCTTACTTCTTTCTTACTTCTAACTTCTTTCTTTCTTCGTTCTTTCTTCTTTCTTTCTTCTTTGTTTCTTACTTCTTTCTTCTTTCTTTCTTAATTCTTTCTTACTTCTTTCTTACTTCTTTCTTACTTCTATCTTTTTTTCTTTCTCACTTCTTTCTTGCTTCTTTCTTACTTCTTTCTTACTTCTTTCTTCTTTCTTTCTTACTTCTTTCTTACTTCTTTCTTACTTTTTTCTTTCTTTCTTCTTTCTTACTTCTTTCTTTCTTTCTTCCTTCTTTCTTCTTTCTTTCTTCTTTCTTTCTTCTTTCTTTCTTCTTTCTTTCTTCTTTCTTCTTTCTTTCTTACTTCTTTCTTCTTTCTTTCTTTCTTCTTTCTTTCTTCTTTCTTTTTCTTTCTTTCTTCATTCTTTCTTTCTTTCTTCTTTCTTTCTTTCTACTTTCTTTCTTCCTTCTTTCTTCTCTCTTTCTTTCTTCTTTCTTTCTTCTTTCTTTCTTCTCTCTTTCTTTCTTCTTTCTTTCTTCTTTCTTTCTTCTTTCTTTCTTTCTTCTTTCTTCTTTCTTTCTTACTTCTTTCTTCTTTCTTTCTTTCTTCTTTCTTACTTCTTTCTATACGTCTTTCTTTCTTATTTCTTTCTTACTTCTTTGTTCTTTCTTTCTTACTTCTTTCTTACTTCTTTCGTACTTCTTTCTTACTTCTTTCTTACTTCTTTCTTCTTTCTTTCTTACTTCTTTCTTACTTCTTTCTTTCTTCTTTCTTACTTCTTTCTTACTTCTTTCTTCTTTCTTCTTTCTTTCTTCTTTCTTTCTTTCTTCTTTCTTTCTTACATCTTTCTTACTTCTTTCTTACTTCTTTCTAACTTCTTTCTTACTTCTTTCTTACTTCTTTCTTACTTCTTTCTTTCTTTCTTCTTTCTTTCTTCTTTCTTTCTTCTTTCTTTCTTCTTTCTTTCTTATTTCTTTCTTCTTTCTTTCTTCTTTCTTTTTTACTTCTTTCTTCTTTCTTTCTTTATTATTTCTTACTTCTTCCTTACTTCTTTCTTACTTCTTACTTTCTTACGTCTTTCTTACTTCTTTCGTACTTCTTTCTTACTTCTTTCTTACTTCTTTCTCTACTTCTTTCTTACTTCTTTCTTACTTCGTTCTTACTTCTTTCTTACTTCTTTCTTACTTCTTTCTTTCTTCTTTCTTACTTCTTTCTTTCTTCTTTCTTACTTCTTTCTTTCTTCTTTCTTACTTCTTTCTTACTTCTTTCTTACTTCTTTCGTACTTCTTTCTTACTTCTTTCGTACTTCATTCTTACTTCTTTCTTACTTCTTTCTCTACCTCTTTCTTCTTTCTTTCTTACTTCTTTCTTACTTCTTTCTTTCTTCTTTCTTTCTTCTTTCTTTCTTTCTTCTTTCTCTCTTCTTTCTTCCTTCTTTCTTTCTTTCTTTCTTCTTTCTTTCTTTTTTTCTACTTTCTTTCTTCTTTCTTTCTTCTTTCTTCTTTATTTTTTCTTTCTTCTTTCTTCTTTCTTTCTTCATTCTTTCTTTGTTCTTTCTTTCTTTCTTTCTTTCTTCTACCTTTCTTCTTTCTTCTTTTTATTCTTCTCTCTTTCTTTCTTCTTTCTTTCTTCTTTCTTTCTTCTTTCTTTCTTACTTCTTTCTTCTTTCTTACTTCTTTCTTACTTCTTTCTTTCTTACTTCTTTCGTACTTCTTTCGTACTTCTTACTTCTTCTTATCTTAATCTTCTTCTTCTTTCTTCTTTCTTCTCTTTCTTCTTCTTTCTTACTTCTTTCTTTCTTCTTTCTTACTTCTTTCTTACTTCTTTTACTTCTTCTTACTTCTTTCTTACTTCTTTCTTACTCTTCTTCTTCTCTCTTTCTTCTCTCTTTCTTCTCTCTTTCTTCTTTCTTTCTTCTTTCTTCTTCTTTCTTCCTCCTTTCTTTCTTCTTTCTTTCTTCTTTCTTTTTTCTTTATTTCTTTTTTCTTTCTTCTTTCTTTCTTTCTTCTTTCTTTCTTCTTTCTTTCTAATTTCTTCTTTCTTTCTTCTTTCTTTCTTCTCTCTCTCTTCTTTCTTTCTTCTTTCTTTCTTCTCTCTTTCTTTCTTCTTTCTTTCTTCTTTCTTTCTTCTTTCTCTCTCTTTCTTCTTTCTTTCTTTCTTCTTTCTTTCTTCTTTCTTTCTTCTTTCTTTCTTCTTTCTTTCTTCTTTCTTTCTTCTTTCTTTCTTTCTTTCTTCTTTATTTCTTTCTACTTTCTTTCTTCTTTCTTTCTTTCTTCTTTCTTTCTTCTTTCTTTCTTCTCTCTTTCTTCTTTCTTTCTTCTTTCTTTCTTCTTTCTTTCTTCTTTCTTTCTTCTTTCTTCTTTCTTTCTTCTTTCTTTCTTTCTTCTTTCTTCTTTCTTTCTTACTTATTTCTTCTTTCTTTCTTTCTTCTTTCTTACTTCTTTCTTACTTCTTTCTTACTTCTTTCTTTCTTACTTCTTTCTTACTTCTTTCGTACTTCTTTCTTACTTCTTTCTTACTTCTTTCTTTCTTACTTCTTTCTTACTTCTTTCGTACTTCTTTCTTACTTCTTTCTTACTTCTTTCTTACTTCTTTCTTACTTCTTTCTCTACTTCTTTCTTCTTTCTTTCTTACTTCTTTCTTACATCTTTCTTACTTCTTTCTTACTTCTTTCTTTCTTCTTTCTATCTTCTTTCTTACTTCTTTCTTACTTCTTTCTTACTTCTTTCTTACTTTTTCTCTACTTCTTCCTTCTTTCTTTCTTACTTCTTTCTTACTTCTTTCTTCCTTCTTTCTTTCTTCTTTCCTTCTTGTTTCTTTCTTTCTTCTTTCTTTCTTTTTTTCTACATTCTTTGTTCTTTATTTCTTCTTTCTTCTTTATTCTTTCTTTCTTTCTTCTTTCTTTCTTCGTTCTTTCTTTGATCTTTCTTTCTTTCTTTCTTCTACCTTTCTTCTTTCTTCTTTTTTTCTTCTCTCTGTCTTTCTTCATTCTTTATTCTTTCTTTCTTCTTTCTTTCTTCTTTCTTATTTCTTACTTCTTTCTTCTTTCTTCTTTCTTCTTTCTTTCTTCTTTCTTTCTTCTTTCTTTCTTACTTCTTTCTTACTTCTTTCTTACTTCTTTCTAACTTCTTTCTTACTTCTTTCTTACTTCTTTCTTACTTCTATCTTTTTTTCTTTCTCACTTCTTTCTTGCTTCTTTCTTACTTCTTTCTTACTTCTTTCTTACTTCTTTCTTACTTCTTTCTTTCTTCTTTCTTACTTCTTTCTTACTTCTTTCTTACTTCTTTCTTTCTTCTTTCTTTCTTCTTTCTTTCTTCTTTCTTTCTTTCTTCTTTCTTCTTTCTTTCTTACTTCTTTCTTCTTTCTTTCTTTCTTCTTTCTTACTTCTTTCTATACGTCTTTCTTTCTTCTTTCTTTCTTACTTCTTTGTTCTTTCTTTCTTACTTCTTTCTTACTTCTTTCTTACTTCTTTCTTACTTCTTTCTTACTTCTTTCGTACTTCTTTCTTACTTCTTTCTTACTTCTTTCTTCTTTCTTTCTTACTTCTTTCTTACTTCTTTCTTTCTTCTTTCTTTCTTCTTTCTTACTCCTTTCTTACTTCTTTCTTACTACTTTCTTGCTTCTTTCTTACTTCTTTCTTACTTCTTTCTTCTTTCTTTCTTACTTCTTTCTTACTTCTTTCTTACTTCTTTCTTACTTCTTTCTTACTTCTTTCTTACTTCTTTCTTCATTCCTCCTTACTTCTTACTTCTTTCTTTCTTACTTCTTTCTTAATTCTTTCTAACTTCTTTCTTACTTCTTTCTTACTTCTTTCTTACTTCTTTCTAACTTCTTTCTTTCTTCTTTCTTTCTTCTTCCTTTCTTCTTTGTTTCTTACTTCTTTCTTCTTTCTTTCTTACTTCTTTCTTACTTCTTTCTTACTTCTTTCTTACTTCTTTCTTCTTTCTTTTTTCTTTCTTATTTCTTTCTTACTTCTTTCTTACTTCTTTCTTTCTTTCTTCTTTCTTACTTCTTTCTTTCTTTCTTCTTTCTTTCTTCTTTCTTTCTTCTTTCTTTCTTCTTTCTTTCTTCTTTCTTTCTTCCTTCTTTCTTTCTTCTTTCTTCTTTCTTTCTTACTTCTTTCTTCTTTCTTTCTTTCTTCTTTCTTTCTTCTTTCTTTTTCTTTCTTTCTTCATTCTTTCTTTCTTTCTTCTTTCTTACTTCTTTCTTTCTTTCTTCTTTCTTTCTTCTTTCTTTCTTCTTTCTTTCTTCTTTCTTTCTTTCTTCTTTCTTCTTTCTTTCTTACTTCTTTCTTCTTTCTTTCTTTCTTCTTTCTTCTTTCTTACGTCTTTCTTTCTTCTTTCTTTCTTACTTCTTTCTTCTTTCTTTCTTACTTCTTTCTTACTTCTTTCTTACTTCTTTCTTTCTTACTTCTTTCTTACTTCTTTCGTACTTCTTTCTTACTTCTTTCTTACTTCTTTCTTCTTTCTTTCTTACTTTTTCTTACTTCTTTCTTTCTTCTTTCTTACTTCTTTCTTACTTCTTTCTTACTTCTTTCTTACTTCTTTCTTACTTATTTCTTTCTTCTCTCTTTCTTCTCTCTTTCTTCTTTCTTTCTTCTTTCTTTCTTCTTTCTTTCTTCCTTCTTTCTTTCTTCTTTCTTTCTTCTTTCTTTTTTCTTTCTTTCTTCTTTCTTTCTTCTTTCTCTCTTCTTTCTTAATTCTTTCTTACTTCTTTCTTACTTCTTTCTTCTTTCTTTCTTACTTCTTTCTTACTTCTTTCTTACTTCTTTCTTCTTTCTTTCTTACTTCTTTCTTACTTTTTTCTTTCTTTCTTCTTTCTTACTTCTTTCTTTCTTTCTTCTTTCTTTCTTCTTTCTTTCTTCTTTCTTTCTTCTTTCTTTCTTCTTTCTTTCTTTCTTCTTTCTTCTTTCTTTCTTACCTCTTTCTTCTTTCTTTCTTTCTTCTTTCTTTCTTCTTTCTTTTTCTTTCTTTCTTCATTCTTTCTTTCTTTCTTCTTTCTTTCTTTCTACTTTCTTTCTTCTTTCTTTCTTCTCTCTTTCTTTCTTCTTTCTTTCTTCTTTCTTCTTTCTTCTTTCTTTCTTCTTTCTTTCTTCTTTCTTTCTTACTTCTTTCTTACTTCTTTCTTACTTCTTTCTAACTTCTTTCTTACTTCTTTCTTACTTCTTTCTTACTTCTTTCTTACTTCTTTCTTTCTTCTTTCTTACTTCTTTCTTTCTTCTTTCTTACTTCTTTCTTAATTCTTTCTTACTTCTTTCTTACTTCTTTCTTCTTTCTTTCTTACTTCTTTCTTACTTCTTTCTTACTTCTTTCTTACTTCTTTCTTACTTCTTTCTTACTTCTTTCTTCATTCCTCCTTACTTCTTACTTCTTTCTTTCTTACTTCTTTCTAAATTCTTTCTAACTTCTTTCTTACTTCTTTCTTACTTCTTTCTTACTTCTTTCTTACTTCTAACTTCTTTCTTTCTTCGTTCTTTCTTCTTTCTTTCTTCTTTGTTTCTTACTTCTTTCTTCTTTCTTTCTTAATTCTTTCTTACTTCTTTCTTACTTCTTTCTTACTTCTATCTTTTTTTCTTTCTCACTTCTTTCTTGCTTCTTTCTTACTTCTTTCTTACTTCTTTCTTCTTTCTTTCTTACTTCTTTCTTACTTCTTTCTTACTTTTTTCTTTCTTTCTTCTTTCTTACTTCTTTCTTTCTTTCTTCCTTCTTTCTTCTTTCTTTCTTCTTTCTTTCTTCTTTCTTTCTTCTTTCTTTCTTCTTTCTTTCTTCTTTCTTCTTTCTTTCTTACTTCTTTCTTCTTTCTTTCTTTCTTCTTTCTTTCTTCTTTCTTTTTCTTTCTTTCTTCATTCTTTCTTTCTTTCTTCTTTCTTTCTTTCTACTTTCTTTCTTCTTTCTTTCTTCTCTCTTTCTTTCTTCTTTCTTTCTTCTTTCTTCTTTCTTTCTTACTTCTTTCTTCTTTCTTTCTTTCTTCTTTCTTACTTCTTTCTATACGTCTTTCTTTCTTCTTTCTTTCTTACTTCTTTGTTCTTTCTTTCTTACTTCTTTCTTACTTCTTTCTTACT
>NW_027043114.1:0-53516 GCF_036013475.1 Columba livia
GAAGAAAGACAGAAAGAAGAAAGAAGAAAGAAAGAAGAAAGAAAGAAGAAAGAAAGAAGTAATAAAGAAAGAAGAAAGAAAGAAGAAAGAAAGAAGAAAAAAAGAAGAAAGAAATAAGAAAGAAAGAAGAAAGAAAGAAGAAAGAAAGAAGAAAGATAGAAGAAAGTAGTAAGAAAGAAAGAAGAAAGAAAGAAAGAAGAAAGAAAGAAGAAAAAAAGAAGAAAGAAGAAGAAGAAAGAAAGAAAGAAGAAAGAAAGAAGAAAGAAAGAAATAAGAAGAAAGAAAGAAGAGAGAAAGAAGTTAGAAAGAAGAAAGAAAGAAGTTAGAAAGAAGTAAGAAGAAAGAAAGAAAGAAGAGAGATAGAAGAAAGAAAGAAGAAAGAAAGAAGAAAGAAGGAGAAAGAAGCAAGAAAGAAAGAAGAAAGAAAGAAGAAAGAAAGAAGAAAGAAAGGAGAAAGAAAGAAGAAATATAGAAGAAAGAAAGAAGAAAGAAAGAAGAGAGAAAGAAAGAAAGAAGTAAGAAAGAAGTAAGAAAGAAAGAAGAAAGAATGAAGAAAGATATAAGAAAGATAGAAGGAAGAAGTAAGAAAGAAAGAAGAAAGAAAGAAGAAAGAAAGAAGATAGAAAGAAGAAAGAAAGAAGAAAGAAAGAAGAAAGAAAGAAGAAAGAAAGAAGAAAGAAAGAAGAAAGAAAGAAGAAAGAAAGAAGAAAGAAAGAAAGAAAGAAGAAAGAAAGAAGTTAGAAAGAAAGAAGAAAGAAAGAAGAAAGAAAGAAGAAAGAAAGAAAGAAGAAAGAAAGAAGAAAGAAGAAAGAAAGAAGAAAGAAGAAAGAAAGAAGAAAGAAGAAAGAAAGAAGAAAGAAATAAGAAAGAAGTTAGAAAGAAGAAAGAAAGAAGTTAGAAAGAAGAAAGAAAGAAGAAAGAAAGAAAGAAGAAAGAAAGAAGAAAGAAAGAAGAAAGAAAGAAGAAAGAAGAAAGAAAGAAGAAAGAAAGAAGTTAGAAAGAAGAAGAAAGAAGAAAGAAAGAAGAAGAAGTAAGAAAGAAAGAAGAAAGAAGAGAAGAAAGAAAGAGGAAAGAAAGAAGAAAGAAAGAAGAAAGAAGAAAGAAAGAAGAAAGAAAGAAGAAAGAAAGAAAGAAGAAGAAAGAAGAAGAATGAAAGAAGAAAGAAAGAAGAAAGAAAGAAAGAATAAAGAAAGAAGAAAGAAAGAAGTAAGAAAGAAGTAAGAAAGAAGAAAGAAAGAAAGAAGAAAGAAATAAGAAAGATAGAAGAAAGAAGTAAGAAAGAAAGAAGAAAGAAAGAAGAAAGAAAGAAGAAAGAAAGAAGAAAGAAAGAGGAAAGAAAGAAGAAAGAAAGAAGAAAGAAGAAAGAAAGAAGAAAGAAAGAAGAAAGAAAGAAAGAAGAAAGAAAGAAGAAAGAATGAAAGAAGAAAGAAAGAAGAAAGAAAGAAAGAATAAAGAAAGAAGAAAGAAAGAAGTAAGAAAGAAGTAAGAAAGAAGAAAGAAAGAAAGAAGAAAGAAATAAGAAAGATAGAAGAAAGAAGTAAGAAGAAAGAAGAAAGAAAGAAGAAAGAAAGAAGAAAGAAAGAAGAAAGAAAGAAGTTAGAAAGAAGAAAGAAAGAAGTTAGAAAGAAGTAAGAAAGAAGAAAGACAGAAAGAAGAAAGAGAAAGAAAGAAGAAAGAATGAAGAAAGAAAGAAAGAAGAAAGAAGTAATAAGAAAGAAGAAAGAAAGAAGAAAGTAAGAAGAATAAAAGAAGAAAGAAAAAGAAAGAAAGAAGAAAAAAGAAGAAAGAAGAAAGAAAGAAGAAAGAAAGAAGAGAGAAAGAAAGAAAGAAGTAAGAAAGAAGTAAGAAAGAAAGAAGAAGAAAGAAGAAAGATATAAGAAAGATAGAAGAAAGAAGTAAGAAAGAAAGAAGAAAGAAGAAAGAAAGAAGAAAGAAAGAAGAAAGAAAGAAAGAAGAAAGAAAGAATAAAGAAAGAAGAAAGAAAGAAGTTAGAAAGAAGAAAGAAAGAAGAAAGAAAGAAGAAAGAAGTAAGAAGAAAGAAGAAAGAAAGAAGAAAGAAAGAAGTTAGAAAGAAGAAAGAAAGAAGTTAGAAAGAAGTAAGAAAGAAGAAAGAAAGAAAGAAGAAAGAAAGAAGAAAGAAAGAAGTTAGAAAGAAGAAAGAACGAATTTAGAAACAAGTAAGAAAGAAGAAAGACAGAAAGAAGAAAGAAGAAAGAAAGAAGAAAGAAAGAATGAAGAAAGAAAGAAGAAAGAAAGAAGAAAGAATGAAAGAAGAAAGAAAGAAGAAAGAAAGAAGAAAGAAGAAAGAAAGAAGAAAGAAGAAAGAAAGAAGAAAGAAATAAGAAAGATAGAAGAAAGAATTAAGAAATAAAGAAGAAAGAAAGAAGAAAGAAAGAAGAAAGAAAGAAGAAAGAAAGAAGAAAGAAAGAAGAAAGAAAGAAGAAAGAAAGAAGAAAGAAAGAAGAAAGAAAGAAGTTAGAAAGAAGAAAGAAAGAATTTAGAAACAACTAAGAGAGAAGAAAGACAGAAAGAAGAAAGAAGAAAGAAAGAAGAAAGAAAGAAGAAGGAAAGAAGTTAGAAAGAAGTAAGAAAGAAGAAAGACAGAAAGAAGAAAGAAGAAAGAAAGAAGAAAGAAAGAAGAAAGAAAGAAGAAAGAAAGAAAGAAGAAAGAAAGAAGTAATAAAGAAAGAAGAAAGAAAGAAGAAAGTAAGAAGAATAAAAGAAGAAAGAAAGAAGAAAGAAAGAAGAAAGAAAGAAGAAAGAAAGAATAAAGAAAGAAGAAAGATAGAAGAAAGTAGTAAGAAAGAAAGAAGAAAGAAAGAAAGAAGAAAGAAAGAAGAAAGAAAGAAGAAGAAAGAAAGAAAGAAGAAAGAAAGAAGAAAGAAAGAAGTAAGAAGAAAGAAAGAAGAAAGAAAGAATTTAGAAAGAAGTAAGAAAGAAGAAAGAAAGAAAGAAGAGAGAAAGAAGAAAGAAAGAAGAAAGAAAGAATTTAGAAAGAAGAAAGAAGAAAGAAAGAAAGAAGAAAGAAAGAAGAAAGAAAGGAGAAAGAAAGAAGAAATATAGAAGAAAGAAAGAAGAAAGAAAGAAGAGAGAAAGAAAGAAAGAAGTAAGAAAGAAGTAAGAAAGAAAGAAGAAAGAAAGAAGAAAGAAAGAAGAAAAAAAGAAGTTAGAAAGAAGAAAGGAAGAAGAAAGAAAGAAGAAAGAAAGAAGAAAGAAAGAAATAAGAAAGAAAGAAGAAAGAAGAAAGAAAGAAGAAAGAAGAAAGAAAGAAGAAAGAAGAAAGAAAGAAGAAAGAAATAAGAAAGAAGTTAGAAAGAAGAAAGAAAGAAGTTAGAAAGAAGAAAGAAAGAAGAAAGAAAGAAAGAAGAAAGAAAGAAGAAATAAAGAAGAAAGAAAGAAGTTAGAAAGAAGAAAGAAAGAAGAAGAAAGAAGAAAGAAGTAGAAAGAAAGAAGAAAGAAAGAAGAAAGAAAGAGGAAAGAAAGAAGAAAGAAAGAAGAAAGAAGAAAGAAAGAAGAAAGAAAGAAGTAAGAAAGAAGTAAGAAAGAAGAAAGAATGAAAGAAGAAAGAAATAAGAAAGATAGAAGAAAGAAGTAAGAAAGAAAGAAGAAAGAAAGAAGAAAGAAAGAAGAAAGAAAGAAGAAAGAAAGAAGTTAGAAAGAAGAAAGAAAGAAGTTAGAAAGAAGTAAGAAAGAAGAAAGACAGAAAGAAGAAAGAAGAAAGAAAGAAGAAAGAAAGAAGAAAGAAAGAAAGAAGAAAGAAGTAATAAAGAAAGAAGAAAGAAAGAAGAAAGTAAGAAGAATAAAAGAAGAAAGAAAAAAGAAAGAAAGAAGAAAAAAGAAGAAAGAAGAAAGAAAGAAGAAAGAAAGAAGAAAGAAAGAAGAAAGATAGAAGAAAGTAGTAAGAAAGAAAGAAGAAAGAAAGAAAGAAGAAAGACAGAAGAAAGAAAGAAGAAGAAAGAAAGAAGAAAGAAAGAAGAAAGAAAGAAGTAAGAAGAAAGAAAGAAGAAAGAAAGAAGTTAGAAAGAAGAAAGAAAGAAGAAAGAAAGAAGAAAGAAATAAGTTAGAAAGAAGAAAGAAAGAAGAAAGAAAGAAGAAAGAAGAAAGCAGTAAGAAAGCAGTAAGAAAGAAGTAAGAAAGAAGTAAGAATGAAAGAAGAAAGAAAGAAGAAAGAAAGAAGAAAGAAAGGAGAAAGAAAGAAGAAAGAAGTAAGAAAGAAAGAATAAAGAAAGAAGAAAGAAAGAAGAAAGAAAGAAGAAAGAAAGAAGAAAGAAAGAAGAAAGAAAGGAGAGAGAAAGAGGTAAGAAAGAAGTAAGAAAGAAGTAAGAAAGAAGAAAGAAAGAAAGAAGAAAGAAAGAAGAAAGAAAGAAGAAAGAAAGAAGAAAGAAAGAAGAATGAAAGAAGTTAGAAAGAAGAAAGAAAGAAGAAAGAAAGAAGAAAGAAAGAATAAAGAAAGAAGAAAGAAAGAAGAAAGAAAGAAGAAAGAAAGAAGTTAGAAAGAAGAAAGAAAGAAGTTAGAAAGAAGTAAGAAAGAAGAAAGAAAGAAAGAAGAAAGAAAGAAGAAAGAAGAAAGAAAGAATAAAGAAGAAAGAAAGAGGAGAGAAGAAAGAAAGAAAGAAGAAAGAAAGAAGAAAGAAAGAAGAAAGAAAGAAAGAAGAAAGAAAGAAGTAATAAAGAAAGAAGAAAGAAAGAAGAAAGAAAGAAGAAAAAAAGAAGAAAGAAAGAAGAAAGAAAGAAGAAAGAAAGAAGTAAGAAAGAAGTAAGAAAGAGAGAAGAAAGAAAGAAGAAAAAAAGAAGAAGGAAATAAGAAAGAAAGAAGAAAGAAAGAAGAAAGAAAGAAGAAAGATAGAAGAAAGTAGTAAGAAAGAAAGAAGAAAGAAAGAAAGAAGAAAGAAAGAAGAAAAAAAGAAGAAAGAAAGAAGAAGAAAGAAAGAAAGAAGAAGAAAGACGAAAGAAAGAAATAAGAAGAAAGAAAGAAGAGAGAAAGAAGTTAGAAAGAAGAAGGAAAAAGTTAGAAAGAAGTAAGAAGAATGAAGAAAGAAGAGAGAAAGAAGAAAGAAAGAAGAAAGAAAGAAGAAAGAAAGAAGAAGAAGCAAGAAGAAAGAAGAAAGAAAGAAGAAAGAAAGAAGAAAGAAAGGAGAAAGAAAGAAGAAATATAGAAGAAAGAAAGAAGAAAGAAAGAAGTGAGAAAGAAAGAAAGATGTAAGAAAGAAGTAAGAAAGAAAGAAGAAAGAAAGAAGAAAGATATAAGAAAGATAGAAGGAAGAAGTAAGAAAGAAAGAAGAAAGAAAGAAGAGAGAAAGAAGAAAGAAAGAAGATAGAAAGAAGAAAGAAATAAGAAAGAAAGAAGAAAGAAAGAAGAAAGAAAGAAGAAAGAAAGAAGAAAGAAAGAAGAAAGAAAGAAAGAAAGAAGAAAGAAAGAAGTTACAAAGAAATAAGAAAGAAGAAATAAAGAAAGAAGAAAGAAGAAAGAAAGAAGATAGAAAGAAGAAAGAAAGAAGAAAAAAAGAAGTTAGAAAGAAGAAAGAAAGAAGAAAGAAGAAAGAAAGAAGAAAGAAAGAAAGAAGAAAGAAAGAAGAAAGAAGAAAGAAAGAAGAAAGAAAGAAGAAAGAAAGAAGTTAGAAAGAAGAAAGAAAGAAGAAAGAAAGAAGAAAGAAGTAAGAAAGAAAGAAGAAAGAAAGAAGAAAGAAAGAGGAAAGAAAGAAGAAAGAAAGAAGAAAGAAAGAAGAAGAAAGAAAGAAGAAAGAAAGAAAGAAGAAGAAAGAAGAAAGAATGAAAGAAGAAAGAAAGAAGAAAGAAAGAAAGAATAAAGAAAGAAGAAAGAAAGAAGTAAGAAAGAAGTAAGAAAGAAGAAAGAAAGAAAGAAGAAAGAAATAAGAAAGATAGAAGAAAGAAGTAAGAAAGAAAGAAGAAAGAAAGAAGAAAGAAAGAAGAAAGAAAGAAGAAAGAAAGAAGTTAGAAAGAAGAAAGAAAGAAGTTAGAAAGAAGTAAGAAGAAGAAAGACAGAAAGAAGAAAGAAGAAAGAAAGAAGAAAGAAAGAAGAAAGAAAGAAAGAAGAAAGAAGTAATAAAGAAAGAAGAAAGAAAGAAGAAAGTAAGAAGAATAAACGAAGAAAGAAAAAGAAAGAAAGAAGAAAAAAGAAGAAAGAAGAAAGAAAGAAGAAAGAAAGAAGAGAGAAAGAAAGAAAGAAGTAAGAAAGAAGTAAGAAAGAAAGAAGAAAGAAAGAAGAAAGATATAAGAAAGATAGAAGAAAGAAGTAAGAAAGAAAGAAGAAAGAAAGAAGAAAGAAAGAAAGAAGAAAGAAAGAATAAAGAAAGAAGAAAGAAAGAAGTTAGAAAGAAGAAAGAAAGAAGAAAGAAAGAAGAAAGAAGTAAGAAAGAAAGAAGAAGAAAGAAGAAAGAAAGAAGTTAGAAAGAAGAAAGAAAGAAGTTAGAAAGAAGTAAGAAAGAAGAAAGAAAGAAAGAAGAAAGAAAGAAGAAAGAAAGAAGTTAGAAAGAAGAAAGAAAGAATTTAGAAACAAGTAAGAAAGAAGAAAGACAGAAAGAAGAAAGAAGAAAGAAAGAAGAAAGAAAGAATGAAGAAAGAAAGAAGAAAGAAAGAAGAAAGAATGAAAGAAGAAAGAAAGAAGAAAGAAAGAAGAAAGAAGAAAGAAAGAAGAAAGAAGAAAGAAAGAAGAAAGAAATAAGAAAGATAGAAGAAAGAATTAAGAAATAAAGAAGAAAGAAAGAAGAAAGAAAGAAGAAAGAAAGAAGAAAGAAAGAAGAAAGAAAGAAGAAAGAAAGAAGAAAGAAAGAAGAAGGAAAGAAGTTAGAAAGAAGAAAGAAAGAATTTAGAAACAACTAAGAGAGAAGAAAGACAGAAAGAAGAAAGAAGAAAGAAAGAAGAAAGAAAGAAGAAGGAAAGAAGTTAGAAAGAAGTAAGAAAGAAGAAAGACAGAAAGAAGAAAGAAGAAAGAAAGAAGAAAGAAAGAAGAAAGAAAGAAGAAAGAAAGAAAGAAGAAAGAAAGAAGTAATAAAGAAAGAAGAAAGAAAGAAGAAAGTAAGAAGAATAAAAGAAGAAAGAAAGAAGAAAGAAAGAAGAAAGAAAGAAGAAAGAAAGTAGAAAGAAGAATAAAGAAAGAAGAAAGATAGAAGAAAGTAGTAAGAAAGAAAGAAGAAAGAAAGAAGAAAGAAAAGAAGAAGAAAGAAAGAAAGAAGAAAGAAAGAAGAAAGAAAGAAGTAAGAAGAAAGAAAGAAGAAAGAAAGAATTTAGAAAGAAGTAAGAAAGAAGAAAGAAAGAAAGAAGAGAGAAAGAAGAAAGAAAGAAGAAAGAAAGAATTTAGAAAGAAGAAAGAAGAAAGAAAGAAAGAAGAAAGAAAGAAGAAAGAAAGGAGAAAAAAAGAAGTTAGAAAGAAGAAAGGAAGAAGAAAGAAAGAAGAAAGAAAGAAGAAAGAAAGAAAGAAGAAAGAAAGAAGAAAGAAGAAAGAAAGAAGAAAGAAGAAAGAAAGAAGAAAGAAGAAAGAAAGAAGAAAGAAATAAGAAAGAAGTTAGAAAGAAGAAAGAAAGAAGTTAGAAAGAAGAAAGAAAGAAGAAAGAAAGAAAGAAGAAAGAAAGAAGAAATAAAGAAGAAAGAAAGAAGTTAGAAAGAAGAAAGAAAGAAGAAAGAAAGAAGAAAGAAGTAAGAAAGAAAGAAGAAAGAAAGAAGAAAGAAAGAGGAAAGAAAGAAGAAAGAAAGAAGAAAGAAGAAAGAAAGAAGAAAGAAAGAAGTAAGAAAGAAGTAAGAAAGAAGAAAGAATGAAAGAAGAAAGAAATAAGAAAGATAGAAGAAAGAAGTAAGAAAGAAAGAAGAAAGAAAGAAGAAAGAAAGAAGAAAGAAAGAAGAAAGAAAGAAGTTAGAAAGAAGAAAGAAAGAAGTTAGAAAGAAGTAAGAAAGAAGAAAGACAGAAAGAAGAAAGAAGAAAGAAAGAAGAAAGAAGAAAGAAAGAAAGAAGAAAGAAGTAATAAAGAAAGAAGAAAGAAAGAAGAAAGTAAGAAGAATAAAAGAAGAAAGAAAAAAGAAAGAAAGAAGAAAAAAGAAGAAAGAAGAAAGAAAGAAGAAAGAAAGAAGAAAGAAAGAAGAAAGATAGAAGAAAGTAGTAAGAAAGAAAGAAGAAAGAAAGAAAGAAGAAAGACAGAAGAAAGAAAGAAGAAGAAAGAAAGAAAGAAGAAAGAAAGAAGAAAGAAAGAAGTAAGAAGAAAGAAAGAAGAAGAAAGAAGTTAGAAAGAAGAAAGAAAGAAGAAAGAAAGAAGAAAGAAATAAGTTAGAAAGAAGAAAGAAAGAAGAAAGAAAGAAGAAAGAAGAAAGCAGTAAGAAAGCAGTAAGAAAGAAGTAAGAAAGAAGTAAGAATGAAAGAAGAAAGAAAGAAGAAAGAAAGAAGAAAGAAAGGAGAAAGAAAGAAGAAAGAAGTAAGAAAGAAAGAATAAAGAAAGAAGAAAGAAAGAAGAAAGAAAGAAGAAAGAAAGAAGAAAGAAAGAAGAAAGAAAGGAGAGAGAAAGAGGTAAGAAAGAAGTAAGAAAGAAGTAAGAAAGAAGAAAGAAAGAAAGAAGAAAGAAAGAAGAAAGAAAGAAGAAAGAAAGAAGAAAGAAAGAAGAATGAAAGAAGTTAGAAAGAAGAAAGAAAGAAGAAAGAAAGAAGAAAGAAAGAATAAAGAAAGAAGAAAGAAAGAAGAAAGAAAGAAGAAAGAAAGAAGTTAGAAAGAAGAAAGAAAGAAGTTAGAAAGAAGTAAGAAAGAAGAAAGAAAGAAAGAAGAAAGAAAGAAGAAAGAAGAAAGAAAGAATAAAGAAGAAAGAAAGAGGAGAGAAGAAAGAAAGAAAGAAGAAAGAAAGAAAGAAGAAAGAAAGAAGAAAGAAAGAAGAAAGAAAGAAGAAAGAAAGAAAGAAGAAAGAAAGAAGTAATAAAGAAAGAAGAAAGAAAGAAGAAAGAAAGAAGAAAAAAAGAAGAAAGAAAGAAGAAAGAAAGAAGAAAGAAAGAAGTAAGAAAGAAGTAAGAAAGAGAGAAGAAAGAAAGAAGAAAAAAAGAAGAAGGAAATAAGAAAGAAAGAAGAAAGAAAGAAGAAAGAAAGAAGAAAGATAGAAGAAAGTAGTAAGAAAGAAAGAAGAAAGAAAGAAAGAAGAAAGAAAGAAGAAAAAAAGAAGAAAGAAAGAAGAAGAAAGAAAGAAAGAAGAAAGAAAGACGAAAGAAAGAAATAAGAAGAAAGAAAGAAGAGAGAAAGAAGTTAGAAAGAAGAAGGAAAAAGTTAGAAAGAAGTAAGAAGAATGAAAGAAAGAAGAGAGAAAGAAGAAAGAAAGAAGAAAGAAAGAAGAAAGAAAGAAGAAAGAAGCAAGAAAGGAAGAAGAAAGAAAGAAGAAAGAAAGAAGAAAGAAAGGAGAAAGAAAGAAGAAATATAGAAGAAAGAAAGAAGAAAGAAAGAAGAAAGAAAGAAGAAAGAAAGAAGAAAGATATAAGAAAGATAGAAGGAAGAAGTAAGAAAGAAAGAAGAAAGAAAGAAGAGAGAAAGAAGAAAGGAAGAAGATAGAAAGAAGAAAGAAATAAGAAAGAAAGAAGAAAGAAAGAAGAAAGAAAGAAGAAAGAAAGAAGAAAGAAAGAAGAAAGAAAGAAAGAAAGAAGAAAGAAAGAAGTTACAAAGAAATAAGAAAGAAGAAATAAAGAAAGAAGAAAGAAGAAAGAAAGAAGATAGAAAGAAGAAAGAAAGAAGAAAAAAAGAAGTTAGAAAGAAGAAAGAAAGAAGAAAGAAGAAAGAAAGAAGAAAGAAAGAAAGAAGAAAGAAAGAAGAAAGAAGAAAGAAAGAAGAAAGAAAGAAGAAAGAAAGAAGTTAGAAAGAAGAAAGAAAGAAGAAAGAAAGAAGAAAGAAGTAAGAAAGAAAGAAGAAAGAAAGAAGAAAGAAAGAGGAAAGAAAGAAGAAAGAAAGAAGAAAGAAGAAAGAAAGAAGAAAGAAAGAAGAAAGAAAGAAAGAAGAAAGAAAGAAGAAAGAATGAAAGAAGAAAGAAAGAAGAAAGAAAGAAAGAATAAAGAAAGAAGAAAGAAAGAAGTAAGAAAGAAGTAAGAAAGAAGAAAGAAAGAAAGAAGAAAGAAATAAGAAAGATAGAAGAAAGAAGTAAGAAAGAAAGAAGAAAGAAAGAAGAAAGAAAGAAGAAAGAAAGAAGAAAGAAAGAAGTTAGAAAGAAGAAAGAAAGAAGTTAGAAAGAAGTAAGAAAGAAGAAAGACAGAAAGAAGAAAGAAGAAAGAAAGAAGAAAGAAAGAAGAAAGAAAGAAAGAAGAAAGAAGTAATAAAGAAAGAAGAAAGAAAGAAGAAAGTAAGAAGAATAAACGAAGAAAGAAAAAAGAAAGAAAGAAGAAAAAAGAAGAAAGAAGAAAGAAAGAAGAAAGAAAGAAGAGAGAAAGAAAGAAAGAAGTAAGAAAGAAGTAAGAAAGAAAGAAGAAAGAAAGAAGAAAGATATAAGAAAGATAGAAGAAAGAAGTAAGAAAGAAAGAAGAAAGAAAGAAGAAAGAAAGAAGAAAGAAAGAAGAAAGAAAGAAAGAAGAAAGAAAGAATAAAGAAAGAAGAAAGAAAGAAGTTAGAAAGAAGAAAGAAAGAAGAAAGAAAGAAGAAAGAAGTAAGAAAGAAAGAAGAAAGAAAGAAGAAAGAAAGAAGTTAGAAAGAAGAAAGAAAGAAGTTAGAAAGAAGTAAGAAAGAAGAAAGAAAGAAAGAAGAAAGAAAGAAGAAAGAAAGAAGTTAGAAAGAAGAAAGAAAGAATTTAGAAACAAGTAAGAAAGAAGAAAGACAGAAAGAAGAAAGAAGAAAGAAAGAAGAAAGAAAGAATGAAGAAAGAAAGAAGAAAGAAAGAAGAAAGAATGAAAGAAGAAAGAAAGAAGAAAGAAAGAAGAAAGAAGAAAGAAAGAAGAAAGAAGAAAGAAAGAAGAAAGAAATAAGAAAGATAGAAGAAAGAATTAAGAAATAAAGAAGAAAGAAAGAAGAAAGAAAGAAGAAAGAAAGAAGAAAGAAAGAAGAAAGAAAGAAGAAAGAAAGAAGAAAGAAAGAAGAAGGAAAGAAGTTAGAAAGAAGAAAGAAAGAATTTAGAAACAACTAAGAGAGAAGAAAGACAGAAAGAAGAAAGAAGAAAGAAAGAAGAAAGAAAGAAGAAGGAAAGAAGTTAGAAAGAAGTAAGAAAGAAGAAAGACAGAAAGAAGAAAGAAGAAAGAAAGAAGAAAGAAAGAAGAAAGAAAGAAGAAAGAAAGAAAGAAGAAAGAAAGAAGTAATAAAGAAAGAAGAAAGAAAGAAGAAAGTAAGAAGAATAAAAGAAGAAAGAAAGAAGAAAGAAAGAAGAAAGAAAGAAGAAAGAAAGAAGAAAGAAAGAATAAAGAAAGAAGAAAGATAGAAGAAAGTAGTAAGAAAGAAAGAAGAAAGAAAGAAGTAAGAAGAAAGAAAGAAGAAAGAAAGAATTTAGAAAGAAGTAAGAAGAAAGAAAGAAAGAAGAGAGAAAGAAGAAAGAAAGAAGAAAGAAAGAATTTAGAAAGAAGAAAGAAGAAAGAAAGAAAGAAGAAAGAAAGAAGAAAGAAAGGAGAAAGAAAGAAGAAATATAGAAGAAAGAAAGAAGAAAGAAAGAAGAGAGAAAGAAAGAAAGAAGTAAGAAAGAAGTAAGAAAGAAAGAAGAAAGAAAGAAGAAAGATATAAGAAAGATAGAAGAAAGAAGTAAGAAAGAAAGAAGAAAGAAAGAAGAAAGAAAGAAGAAAGAAAGAAGAAAGAAAGAAGAAAGAAAGAAGAAAGAAAGAAGAAAGAAAGAAGAAAGAAAGAAGAAAGAAAGAACTAAGAAAGAAAGAAGTTAGAAAGAAGAAGGAAAGAAGTTATAAAGAAATAAGAAAGAAGAAAGAAAGAAAGAAAGAAGAAAGAAGAAAGAAAGAAGAAAGAAAGAAGAAAGAAAGAAGAAAGAAAGAAGAAAGAAAGAAAGAAGAAAGAAAGAAGAAAGAAGAAAGAAAGAAGAAAGAAAGAAGAAAGAAAGAAGAAAGAAGAAAGAAATAAGAAAGAAATAAGAAAGAAGTTAGAAAGAAGAAAGAAAGAAGTCAGAAAGAAGAAAGAAAGAAGAAAGAAAGAAAGAAGAAAGAAAGAATAAAGAAAGAAGAAAGAAAGAAGAAAGAAAGAAAGAAAGAAGAAAGAAAGAAGTTAGAAAGAAGAAAGAAAGAAGTTAGAAAGAAGTAAGAAAGAAGAAAGACAGAAAGAAGAAAGAAGAAAGAAAGAAGAAAGAAAGAAGAAAGAAAGAAAGAAGAAAGAAGTAATAAAGAAAGAAGAAAGAAAGAAGAAAGTAAGAAGAATAAAAGAAGAAAGAAAAAAGAAAGAAAGAAGAAAAAAGAAGAAAGAAAGAAGAAAGAAAGAAGAAAGAAAGAAGAAAGAAAGAAGAAAGATAGAAGAAAGTAGTAAGAAAGAAAGAAGAAAGAAAGAAAGAAGAAAGAAAGAAGAAAGAAAGAAGAAGAAAGAAAGAAAGAAGAAAGAAAGAAGAAAGAAAGAAGTAAGAAGAAAGAAAGAAGAAAGAAAGAATTTAGAAAGAAGAAAGAAAGAAGTTAGAAAGAAGTAAGAAAGAAGAAAGAAAGAAGGAAGAGAGAAAGAAGAAAGAAAGAAGAAAGAAAGAAGAAAGAAAGAAGAAAGAAGCAAGAAAAAAAAGAAGAAAGAAAGAAGAAAGAAAGAAGAAAGAAAGGAGAAAGAAAGAAGAAATATAGAAGAAAGAAAGAAGAAAGAAAGAAGAGAGAAAGAAAGAAAGAAGTAAGAAAGAAGTAAGAAAGAAAGAAGAAAGAAAGAAGAAAGATATAAGAAAGATAGAAGAAAGAAGTAAGAAAGAAAGAAGAAAGAAAGAAGAAAGAAAGAAGAAAGAAAGAAGAAAGAAAGAAAGAAGAAAGAAAGAATAAAGAAAGAAGAAAGAAAGAAGTTAGAAAGAAGAAAGAAAGAAGAAAGAAAGAAGAAAGAAGTAAGAAAGAAAGAAGAAAGAAAGAAGAAAGAAAGAAGTTAGAAAGAAGAAAGAAAGTAGTTAGAAAGAAGTAAGAAAGAAGAAAGAAAGAAAGAAGAAAGAAAGAAGAAAGAAAGAAGTTAGAAAGAAGAAAGAAAGAATTTAGAAACAAGTAAGAAAGAAGAAAGACAGAAAGAAGAAAGAAGAAAGAAAGAAGAAAGAAATAAGAAAGAAAGAAAGAAGAAACTAAGAAGAAAGAATGAAAGAAGAAAGAAAGAAGAAAGAAAGAAGAAAGAAGAAAGAAAGAAGAAAGAAGAAAGAAAGAAGAAAGAAATAAGAAAGATAGAAGAAAGAATTAAGAAATAAAGAAGAAAGAAAGAAGAAAGAAAGAAGAAAGAAAGAAGTTAGAAAGAAGAAAGAAAGAATTTAGAAAGAAGTAAGAAAGAAGAAAGACAGAAAGAAGAAAGAAGAAAGAAAGAAGAAAGAAAGAAGAAAGAAAGAAGAAAGAAAGAAAGAAGAAAGAAAGAAGTAATAAAGAAGAAAGAAAGAAGAAAGTAAGAAGAATAAAAGAAGAAAGAAAGAAGAAAGAAAGAAGAAAGAAAGAAGAAAGAAGAAAGAAAGAAGAAAGAAAGAAGAAAGAAAGAAGAAAGATAGAAGAAAGTAGTAAGAAAGAAAGAAGAAAGAAAGAAAGAAGAAAGAAAGAAGAAAGAAAGAAGAAGAAAGAAAGAAAGAAGAAAGAAAGAAGAAAGAAAGAAGTAAGAAGAAAGAAAGAAGAAAGAAAGAATTTAGAAAGAAGTAAGAAAGAAGAAAGAAAGAAAGAAGAGAGAAAGAAGAAAGAAAGAAGAAAGAAAGAATTAAGAAAGAAGAAAGAAGCAAGAAAGAAAGAAGAAAGAAAGAAGAAAGAAAGGAGAAAGAAAGAAGAAATATAGAAGAAAGAAAGAAGAAAGAAAGAAGAGAGAAAGAAAGAAAGAAGTAAGAAAGAAGTAAGAAAGAAGTAAGAAAGAAAGAAGAAAGAAAGAAGAAAGATATAAGAAAGATAGAAGAAAGAAGTAAGAAAGGAAGAAGAAAGGAAGAAGAAAGGAAGAAGAAAGAAAGAAGAAAGAAAGAAGAAAGAAAGAAGAAAGAAAGAAGAAAGAAAGAAGAAAGAAAGAAGAAAGAAAGAAAGAAGAAAGAAAGAAGTTAGAAAGAAGAAAGAAAGAAGTTATAAAGAAATAAGAAAGAAGAAAGAAAGAAAGAAGAAAGAAGAAAGAAAGAAGAAAGAAAGAAGAAAGAAAGAAGAAAGAAAGAAGAAAGAAAGAAAGAAGAAAGAAAGAAGAAAGAAGAAAGAAAGAAGAAAGAAAGAAGAAAGAAAGAAAGAAGAAAGAAAGAATAAAGAAAGAAGAAAGAAAGAAGTTAGAAAGAAGAAAGAAAGAAGAAAGTAAGAAGAAAGAAGTAAGAAAGAAAGAAGAAAGAAAGAAGAAAGAAAGAAGTTAGAAAGAAGAAAGAAAGTAGTTAGAAAGAAGTAAGAAAGAAGAAAGAAAGAAAGAAGAAAGAAAGAAGAAAGAAAGAAGTTAGAAAGAAGAAAGAAAGAATTTAGAAACAAGTAAGAAAGAAGAAAGACAGAAAGAAGAAAGAAAGAAGAAAGAATGAAAGAAGAAAGAAAGAAGAAAGAAAGAAGAAAGAAGAAAGAAAGAAGAAAGAAGAAAGAAAGAAGAAAGAAATAAGAAAGATAGAAGAAAGAATTAAGAAATAAAGAAGAAAGAAAGAAGAAAGAAAGAAGAAAGAAAGAAGTTAGAAAGAAGAAAGAAAGAATTTAGAAAGAAGTAAGAAAGAAGAAAGACAGAAAGAAGAAAGAAGAAAGAAAGAAGAAAGAAAGAAGAAAGAAAGAAGAAAGAAAGAAAGAAGAAAGAAAGAAGTTATAAAGAAATAAGAAAGAAGAAAGAAAGAAGAAAGAAAGAAAGAAGAAAGAAAGAAGAAAGAATGAAAGAAGAAAGAAAGAAGAAAGAAAGAAGAAAGAAGAAAGAAAGAAGAAAGAAGAAAGAAAGAAGAAAGAAATAAGAAAGATAGAAGAAAGAATTAAGAAATAAAGAAGAAAGAAAGAAGAAAGAAAGAAGAAAGAAAGAAGTTAGAAAGAAGAAAGAAAGAATTTAGAAAGAAGTAAGAAAGAAGAAAGACAGAAAGAAGAAAGAAGAAAGAAAGAAGAAAGAAAGAAGAAAGAAAGAAGAAAGAAAGAAAGAAGAAAGAAAGAAGTTATAAAGAAATAAGAAAGAAGAAAGAAAGAAAGAAAGAAGAAAGAAGAAAGAAAGAAGAAAGAAAGAAGAAAGAAAGAAGAAAGAAAGAAGAAAGAAAGAAAGAAGAAAGAAAGAAGAAAGAAGAAAGAAAGAAGAAAGAAAGAAGAAAGAAAGAAGAAAGAAGAAAGAAATAAGAAAGAAATAAGAAAGAAGTTAGAAAGAAGAAAGAAAGAAGTCAGAAAGAAGAAAGAAAGAAGAAAGAAAGAAAGAAGAAAGAAAGAATAAAGAAAGAAGAAAGAAAGAAGAAAGAAAGAAAGAAAGAAGAAAGAAAGAAGTTAGAAAGAAGAAAGAAAGAAGTTAGAAAGAAGTAAGAAAGAAGAAAGACAGAAAGAAGAAAGAAGAAAGAAAGAAGAAAGAAAGAAGAAAGAAAGAAAGAAGAAAGAAGTAATAAAGAAAGAAGAAAGAAAGAAGAAAGTAAGAAGAATAAAAGAAGAAAGAAAAAAGAAAGAAAGAAGAAAAAAGAAGAAAGAAAGAAGAAAGAAAGAAGAAAGAAAGAAGAAAGAAAGAAGAAAGATAGAAGAAAGTAGTAAGAAAGAAAGAAGAAAGAAAGAAAGAAGAAAGAAAGAAGAAAGAAAGAAGAAGAAAGAAAGAAAGAAGAAAGAAAGAAGAAAGAAAGAAGTAAGAAGAAAGAAAGAAGAAAGAAAGAATTTAGAAAGAAGAAAGAAAGAAGTTAGAAAGAAGTAAGAAAGAAGAAAGAAAGAAGGAAGAGAGAAAGAAGAAAGAAAGAAGAAAGAAAGAAGAAAGAAAGAAGAAAGAAGCAAGAAAAAAAAGAAGAAAGAAAGAAGAAAGAAAGAAGAAAGAAAGGAGAAAGAAAGAAGAAATATAGAAGAAAGAAAGAAGAAAGAAAGAAGAGAGAAAGAAAGAAAGAAGTAAGAAAGAAGTAAGAAAGAAAGAAGAAAGAAAGAAGAAAGATATAAGAAAGATAGAAGAAAGAAGTAAGAAAGAAAGAAGAAAGAAAGAAGAAAGAAAGAAGAAAGAAAGAAGAAAGAAAGAAAGAAGAAAGAAAGAATAAAGAAAGAAGAAAGAAAGAAGTTAGAAAGAAGAAAGAAAGAAGAAAGAAAGAAGAAAGAAGTAAGAAAGAAAGAAGAAAGAAAGAAGAAAGAAAGAAGTTAGAAAGAAGAAAGAAAGTAGTTAGAAAGAAGTAAGAAAGAAGAAAGAAAGAAAGAAGAAAGAAAGAAGAAAGAAAGAAGTTAGAAAGAAGAAAGAAAGAATTTAGAAACAAGTAAGAAAGAAGAAAGACAGAAAGAAGAAAGAAGAAAGAAAGAAGAAAGAAATAAGAAAGAAAGAAAGAAGAAACTAGAGAAGAAAGAATGAAAGAAGAAAGAAAGAAGAAAGAAAGAAGAAAGAAGAAAGAAAGAAGAAAGAAGAAAGAAAGAAGAAAGAAATAAGAAAGATAGAAGAAAGAATTAAGAAATAAAGAAGAAAGAAAGAAGAAAGAAAGAAGAAAGAAAGAAGTTAGAAAGAAGAAAGAAAGAATTTAGAAAGAAGTAAGAAAGAAGAAAGACAGAAAGAAGAAAGAAGAAAGAAAGAAGAAAGAAAGAAGAAAGAAAGAAGAAAGAAAGAAAGAAGAAAGAAAGAAGTAATAAAGAAGAAAGAAAGAAGAAAGTAAGAAGAATAAAAGAAGAAAGAAAGAAGAAAGAAAGAAGAAAGAAAGAAGAAAGAAGAAAGAAAGAAGAAAGAAAGAAGAAAGAAAGAAGAAAGATAGAAGAAAGTAGTAAGAAAGAAAGAAGAAAGAAAGAAAGAAGAAAGAAAGAAGAAAGAAAGAAGAAGAAAGAAAGAAAGAAGAAAGAAAGAAGAAAGAAAGAAGTAAGAAGAAAGAAAGAAGAAAGAAAGAATTTAGAAAGAAGTAAGAAAGAAGAAAGAAAGAAAGAAGAGAGAAAGAAGAAAGAAAGAAGAAAGAAAGAATTAAGAAAGAAGAAAGAAGCAAGAAAGAAAGAAGAAAGAAAGAAGAAAGAAAGGAGAAAGAAAGAAGAAATATAGAAGAAAGAAAGAAGAAAGAAAGAAGAGAGAAAGAAAGAAAGAAGTAAGAAAGAAGTAAGAAAGAAGTAAGAAAGAAAGAAGAAAGAAAGAAGAAAGATATAAGAAAGATAGAAGAAAGAAGTAAGAAAGGAAGAAGAAAGGAAGAAGAAAGGAAGAAGAAAGAAAGAAGAAAGAAAGAAGAAAGAAAGAAGAAAGAAAGAAGAAAGAAAGAAGAAAGAAAGAAGAAAGAAAGAAAGAAGAAAGAAAGAAGTTAGAAAGAAGAAAGAAAGAAGTTATAAAGAAATAAGAAAGAAGAAAGAAAGAAAGAAGAAAGAAGAAAGAAAGAAGAAAGAAAGAAGAAAGAAAGAAGAAAGAAAGAAGAAAGAAAGAAAGAAGAAAGAAAGAAGAAAGAAGAAAGAAAGAAGAAAGAAAGAAGAAAGAAAGAAAGAAGAAAGAAAGAATAAAGAAAGAAGAAAGAAAGAAGTTAGAAAGAAGAAAGAAAGAAGAAAGTAAGAAGAAAGAAGTAAGAAAGAAAGAAGAAAGAAAGAAGAAAGAAAGAAGTTAGAAAGAAGAAAGAAAGTAGTTAGAAAGAAGTAAGAAAGAAGAAAGAAAGAAAGAAGAAAGAAAGAAGAAAGAAAGAAGTTAGAAAGAAGAAAGAAAGAATTTAGAAACAAGTAAGAAAGAAGAAAGACAGAAAGAAGAAAGAAAGAAGAAAGAATGAAAGAAGAAAGAAAGAAGAAAGAAAGAAGAAAGAAGAAAGAAAGAAGAAAGAAGAAAGAAAGAAGAAAGAAATAAGAAAGATAGAAGAAAGAATTAAGAAATAAAGAAGAAAGAAAGAAGAAAGAAAGAAGAAAGAAAGAAGTTAGAAAGAAGAAAGAAAGAATTTAGAAAGAAGTAAGAAAGAAGAAAGACAGAAAGAAGAAAGAAGAAAGAAAGAAGAAAGAAAGAAGAAAGAAAGAAGAAAGAAAGAAAGAAGAAAGAAAGAAGTTATAAAGAAATAAGAAAGAAGAAAGAAAGAAGAAAGAAAGAAAGAAGAAAGAAAGAAGAAAGAATGAAAGAAGAAAGAAAGAAGAAAGAAAGAAGAAAGAAGAAAGAAAGAAGAAAGAAGAAAGAAAGAAGAAAGAAATAAGAAAGATAGAAGAAAGAATTAAGAAATAAAGAAGAAAGGAAGAAGAAAGAAAGAAGAAAGAAAGAAGTTAGAAAGAAGAAAGAAAGAATTTAGAAAGAAGTAAGAAAGAAGAAAGACAGAAAGAAGAAAGAAGAAAGAAAGAAGAAAGAAAGAAGAAAGAAAGAAGAAAGAAAGAAAGAAGAAAGAAAGAAGTTATAAAGAAATAAGAAAGAAGAAAGAAAGAAAGAAAGAAGAAAGAAGAAAGAAAGAAGAAAGAAAGAAGAAAGAAAGAAGAAAGAAAGAAGAAAGAAAGAAAGAAGAAAGAAAGAAGAAAGAAGAAAGAAAGAAGAAAGAAAGAAGAAAGAAAGAAGAAAGAAGAAAGAAATAAGAAAGAAATAAGAAAGAAGTTAGAAAGAAGAAAGAAAGAAGTCAGAAAGAAGAAAGAAAGAAGAAAGAAAGAAAGAAGAAAGAAAGAATAAAGAAAGAAGAAAGAAAGAAGAAAGAAAGAAAGAAAGAAGAAAGAAAGAAGTTAGAAAGAAGAAAGAAAGAAGTTAGAAAGAAGTAAGAAAGAAGAAAGACAGAAAGAAGAAAGAAGAAAGAAAGAAGAAAGAAAGAAGAAAGAAAGAAAGAAGAAAGAAGTAATAAAGAAAGAAGAAAGAAAGAAGAAAGTAAGAAGAATAAAAGAAGAAAGAAAAAAGAAAGAAAGAAGAAAAAAGAAGAAAGAAAGAAGAAAGAAAGAAGAAAGAAAGAAGAAAGAAAGAAGAAAGATAGAAGAAAGTAGTAAGAAAGAAAGAAGAAAGAAAGAAAGAAGAAAGAAAGAAGAAAGAAAGAAGAAGAAAGAAAGAAAGAAGAAAGAAAGAAGAAAGAAAGAAGTAAGAAGAAAGAAAGAAGAAAGAAAGAATTTAGAAAGAAGAAAGAAAGAAGTTAGAAAGAAGTAAGAAAGAAGAAAGAAAGAAGGAAGAGAGAAAGAAGAAAGAAAGAAGAAAGAAAGAAGAAAGAAAGAAGAAAGAAGCAAGAAAAAAAAGAAGAAAGAAAGAAGAAAGAAAGAAGAAAGAAAGGAGAAAGAAAGAAGAAATATAGAAGAAAGAAAGAAGAAAGAAAGAAGAGAGAAAGAAAGAAAGAAGTAAGAAAGAAGTAAGAAAGAAAGAAGAAAGAAAGAAGAAAGATATAAGAAAGATAGAAGAAGTAAGAAAGAAAGAAGAAAGAAAGAAGAAAGAAAGAAGAAAGAAAGAAGTTAGAAAGAAGAAAGAAAGTAGTTAGAAAGAAGTAAGAAAGAAGAAAGAAAGAAAGAAGAAAGAAAGAAGAAAGAAAGAAGTTAGAAAGAAGAAAGAAAGAATTTAGAAACAAGTAAGAAAGAAGAAAGACAGAAAGAAGAAAGAAGAAAGAAAGAAGAAAGAAAGAAGAAAGAAAGAAAGAAGAAACTAAGAAGAAAGAATGAAAGAAGAAAGAAAGAAGAAAGAAAGAAGAAAGAAGAAAGAAAGAAGAAAGAAGAAAGAAAGAAGAAAGAAATAAGAAAGATAGAAGAAAGAATTAAGAAATAAAGAAGAAAGAAAGAAGAAAGAAAGAAGAAAGAAAGAAGTTAGAAAGAAGAAAGAAAGAATTTAGAAAGAAGTAAGAAAGAAGAAAGACAGAAAGAAGAAAGAAGAAAGAAAGAAGAAAGAAAGAAGAAAGAAAGAAGAAAGAAAGAAAGAAGAAAGAAAGAAGTAATAAAGAAGAAAGAAAGAAGAAAGTAAGAAGAATAAAAGAAGAAAGAAAGAAGAAAGAAAAGAAAGAAAGAAGAAAGAAAGAAGAAAGAAAGAAGAAAGAAAGAAGAAAGAAAGAAGAAAGAAAGAAGAAAGATAGAAGAAAGTAGTAAGAAAGAAAGAAGAAAGAAAGAAAGAAGAAAGAAAGAAGAAAGAAAGAAGAAGAAAGAAAGAAAGAAGAAAGAAAGAAGAAAGAAACAAGTAAGAAGAAAGAAAGAAGAAAGAAAGAATTTAGAAAGAAGTAAGAAAGAAGAAAGAAAGAAAGAAGAGAGAAAGAAGAAAGAAAGAAGAAAGAAAGAATTAAGAAAGAAGAAAGAAGCAAGAAAGAAAGAAGAAAGAAAGAAGAAAGAAAGGAGAAAGAAAGAAGAAATATAGAAGAAAGAAAGAAGAAAGAAAGAAGAGAGAAAGAAAGAAAGAAGTAAGAAAGAAGTAAGAAAGAAAGAAGAAAGAAAGAAGAAAGATATAAGAAAGATAGAAGAAAGAAGTAAGAAAGGAAGAAGAAAGGAAGAAGAAAGAAAGAAGAAAGAAAGAAGAAAGAAAGAAGAAAGAAAGAAGAAAGAAAGAAGAAAGAAAGAAGAAAGAAAGAAGAAAGAAAGAAGAAAGAAAGAAGAAAGAAAGAAAGAAGAAAGAAAGAAGTTAGAAAGAAGAAAGAAAGAAGTTATAAAGAAATAAGAAAGAAGAAAGAAAGAAAGAAAGAAGAAAGAAGAAAGAAAGAAGAAAGAAAGAAGAAAGAAAGAAGAAAGAAAGAAGAAAGAAAGAAAGAAAGGATAAAGAAAGAAGAAAGAAGAAAGAAAGAAGAAAGAAAGAAGAAAGAAAGAAAGAAGAAAGAAAGAATAAAGAAAGAAGAAAGAAAGAAGTTAGAAAGAAGAAAGAAAGAAGAAAGAAAGAAGAAAGAAGTAAGAAAGAAAGAAGAAAGAAAGAAGAAAGAAAGAAGTTAGAAAGAAGAAAGAAAGTAGTTAGAAAGAAGTAAGAAAGAAGAAAGAAAGAAAGAAGAAAGAAAGAAGAAAGAAAGAAGTTAGAAAGAAGAAAGAAAGAATTTAGAAACAAGTAAGAAAGAAGAAAGACAGAAAGAAGAAAGAAGAAAGAAAGAAGAAAGAAAGAAGAAAGAAAGAAAGAAGAAAGAAAGAAGAAAGAATGAAAGAAGAAAGAAAGAAGAAAGAAAGAAGAAAGAAGAAAGAAAGAAGAAAGAAGAAAGAAAGAAGAAAGAAATAAGAAAGATAGAAGAAAGAATTAAGAAATAAAGAAGAAAGAAAGAAGAAAGAAAGAAGAAAGAAAGAAGTTAGAAAGAAGAAAGAAAGAATTTAGAAAGAAGTAAGAAAGAAGAAAGACAGAAAGAAGAAAGAAGAAAGAAAGAAGAAAGAAAGAAGAAAGAAAGAAGAAAGAAAGAAAGAAGAAAGAAAGAAGTAATAAAGAAAGAAGAAAGAAAGAAGAAAGTAAGAAGAATAAAAGAAGAAAGAAAGAAGAAAGAAAGAAGAAAGAAAGAAGAAAGAAAGAAGAAAGAAAGAAGAAAGATAGAAGAAAGTAGTAAGAAAGAAAGAAGAAAGAAAGAAAGAAGAAAGAAAGAAGAAAGAAAGAAGAAGAAAGAAAGAAAGAAGAAAGAAAGAAGAAAGAAAGAAGTAAGAAGAAAGAAAGAAGAAAGAAAGAATTTAGAAAGAAGTAAGAAAGAAGAAAGAAAGAAAGAAGAGAGAAAGAAGAAAGAAAGAAGAAAGAAAGAATTAAGAAAGAAGAAAGAAGCAAGAAAGAAAGAAGAAAGAAAGAAGAAAGAAAGGAGAAAGAAAGAAGAAATATAGAAGAAAGAAAGAAGAAAGAAAGAAGAGAGAAAGAAAGAAAGAAGTAAGAAAGAAGTAAGAAAGAAAGAAGAAAGAAAGAAGAAAGATATAAGAAAGATAGAAGAAAGAAGTAAGAAAGGAAGAAGAAAGGAAGAAGAAAGAAAGAAGAAAGAAAGAAGAAAGAAAGAAGAAAGAAAGAAGAAAGAAAGAAGAAAGAAAGAAGAAAGAAAGAAGAAAGAAAGAAGAAAGAAAGAAAGAAAGAAGAAAGAAAGAAGTTAGAAAGAAGAAAGAAAGAAGTTATAAAGAAATAAGAAAGAAGAAAGAAAGAAAGAAAGAAGAAAGAAGAAAGAAAGAAGAAAGAAAGAAGAAAGAAAGAAGAAAGAAAGAAGAAAGAAAGAAGAAAGAAAGAAGAAAGAAGAAAGAAAGAAGAAAGAAAGAAGAAAGAAAGAAGAAAGAAGAAAGAAATGAGAAAGAAATAAGAAAGAAGTTAGAAAGAAGAAAGAAAGAAGTCAGAAAGAAGAAAGAAAGAAGAAAGAAAGAAAGAAGAAAGAAAGAATAAAGAAAGAAGAAAGAAAGAAGTTAGAAAGAAGAAAGAAAGAAGTTAGAAAGAAGTAAGAAAGAAGAAAGAAAGAAAGAAGAAAGAAAGAAGTTAGAAAGAAGTAAGAAAGAAGAAAGAAAGAAAGAAGAAAGAAAGAAGAAAGAAAGAAGAAAGAAAGAAGAAAGAAAGAAGTTAGAAAGAAGAAAGAAAGAATTTAGAAACAAGTAAGAAAGAAGAAAGACAGAAAGAAGAAAGAAGAAAGAAAGAAGAAAGAAAGAAGAAAGAAAGAAAGAAGAAAGAAAGAAGAAAGAATGAAAGAAGAAAGAAAGAAGAAAGAAAGAAGAAAGAAAGAAGAAAGAAAGAAGAAAGAAAGAAGTAAGAAACAAGTAAGAAAGAAGTAAGAAAGGAATAAGAAAGAAAGAAGAAATAAAGAAGAAAGAAATAAGAAAGATAGAAGAAAGAAGTAAGAAAGAAAGAAGAAAGAAAGAAGAAAGAAAGAAAGAAGAAAGAAAGAAGAAAGAAAGAAGAAAGAAAGAAAGAAGAAAGAAGAAAGAAAGAAAGAAGAAAGAAAGAAGTAAGAAAGTAGGAAGAAAAAAGGAAGAAAGAAAGAAGAAAGAAAGAAGAAAGAAAGAAGAAAGAAAGAAGAAAGAAAGAAGAAAGAAAGAAAGAAGAAAGAAAGAAGTTATAAAGAAATAAGAAAGAAGAAAGAAAGAAGAAAGAAAGAAAGAAGAAAGAAAGAAGAAAGAATGAAAGAAGAAAGAAAGAAGAAAGAAAGAAGAAAGAAGAAAGAAAGAAGAAAGAAGAAAGAAAGAAGAAAGAAATAAGAAAGATAGAAGAAAGAATTAAGAAATAAAGAAGAAAGAAAGAAGAAAGAAAGAAGAAAGAAAGAAGTTAGAAAGAAGAAAGAAAGAATTTAGAAAGAAGTAAGAAAGAAGAAAGACAGAAAGAAGAAAGAAGAAAGAAAGAAGAAAGAAAGAAGAAAGAAAGAAGAAAGAAAGAAAGAAGAAAGAAAGAAGTTATAAAGAAATAAGAAAGAAGAAAGAAAGAAAGAAAGAAGAAAGAAGAAAGAAAGAAGAAAGAAAGAAGAAAGAAAGAAGAAAGAAAGAAGAAAGAAAGAAAGAAGAAAGAAAGAAGAAAGAAGAAAGAAAGAAGAAAGAAAGAAGAAAGAAAGAAGAAAGAAGAAAGAAATAAGAAAGAAATAAGAAAGAAGTTAGAAAGAAGAAAGAAAGAAGTCAGAAAGAAGAAAGAAAGAAGAAAGAAAGAAAGAAGAAAGAAAGAATAAAGAAAGAAGAAAGAAAGAAGAAAGAAAGAAAGAAAGAAGAAAGAAAGAAGTTAGAAAGAAGAAAGAAAGAAGTTAGAAAGAAGTAAGAAAGAAGAAAGACAGAAAGAAGAAAGAAGAAAGAAAGAAGAAAGAAAGAAGAAAGAAAGAAAGAAGAAAGAAGTAATAAAGAAAGAAGAAAGAAAGAAGAAAGTAAGAAGAATAAAAGAAGAAAGAAAAAAGAAAGAAAGAAGAAAAAAGAAGAAAGAAAGAAGAAAGAAAGAAGAAAGAAAGAAGAAAGAAAGAAGAAAGATAGAAGAAAGTAGTAAGAAAGAAAGAAGAAAGAAAGAAAGAAGAAAGAAAGAAGAAAGAAAGAAGAAGAAAGAAAGAAAGAAGAAAGAAAGAAGAAAGAAAGAAGTAAGAAGAAAGAAAGAAGAAAGAAAGAATTTAGAAAGAAGAAAGAAAGAAGTTAGAAAGAAGTAAGAAAGAAGAAAGAAAGAAGGAAGAGAGAAAGAAGAAAGAAAGAAGAAAGAAAGAAGAAAGAAAGAAGAAAGAAGCAAGAAAAAAAAGAAGAAAGAAAGAAGAAAGAAAGAAGAAAGAAAGGAGAAAGAAAGAAGAAATATAGAAGAAAGAAAGAAGAAAGAAAGAAGAGAGAAAGAAAGAAAGAAGTAAGAAAGAAGTAAGAAAGAAAGAAGAAAGAAAGAAGAAAGATATAAGAAAGATAGAAGAAGTAAGAAAGAAAGAAGAAAGAAAGAAGAAAGAAAGAAGAAAGAAAGAAGTTAGAAAGAAGAAAGAAAGTAGTTAGAAAGAAGTAAGAAAGAAGAAAGAAAGAAAGAAGAAAGAAAGAAGAAAGAAAGAAGTTAGAAAGAAGAAAGAAAGAATTTAGAAACAAGTAAGAAAGAAGAAAGACAGAAAGAAGAAAGAAGAAAGAAAGAAGAAAGAAAGAAGAAAGAAAGAAAGAAGAAACTAAGAAGAAAGAATGAAAGAAGAAAGAAAGAAGAAAGAAAGAAGAAAGAAGAAAGAAAGAAGAAAGAAGAAAGAAAGAAGAAAGAAATAAGAAAGATAGAAGAAAGAATTAAGAAATAAAGAAGAAAGAAAGAAGAAAGAAAGAAGAAAGAAAGAAGTTAGAAAGAAGAAAGAAAGAATTTAGAAAGAAGTAAGAAAGAAGAAAGACAGAAAGAAGAAAGAAGAAAGAAAGAAGAAAGAAAGAAGAAAGAAAGAAGAAAGAAAGAAAGAAGAAAGAAAGAAGTAATAAAGAAGAAAGAAAGAAGAAAGTAAGAAGAATAAAAGAAGAAAGAAAGAAGAAAGAAAGAAGAAAGAAAGAAGAAAGAAAGAAGAAAGAAAGAAGAAAGAAAGAAGAAAGAAAGAAGAAAGATAGAAGAAAGTAGTAAGAAAGAAAGAAGAAAGAAAGAAAGAAGAAAGAAAGAAGAAAGAAAGAAGAAGAAAGAAAGAAAGAAGAAAGAAAGAAGAAAGAAACAAGTAAGAAGAAAGAAAGAAGAAAGAAAGAATTTAGAAAGAAGTAAGAAAGAAGAAAGAAAGAAAGAAGAGAGAAAGAAGAAAGAAAGAAGAAAGAAAGAATTAAGAAAGAAGAAAGAAGCAAGAAAGAAAGAAGAAAGAAAGAAGAAAGAAAGGAGAAAGAAAGAAGAAATATAGAAGAAAGAAAGAAGAAAGAAAGAAGAGAGAAAGAAAGAAAGAAGTAAGAAAGAAGTAAGAAAGAAAGAAGAAAGAAAGAAGAAAGATATAAGAAAGATAGAAGAAAGAAGTAAGAAAGGAAGAAGAAAGGAAGAAGAAAGAAAGAAGAAAGAAAGAAGAAAGAAAGAAGAAAGAAAGAAGAAAGAAAGAAGAAAGAAAGAAGAAAGAAAGAAGAAAGAAAGAAGAAAGAAAGAAGAAAGAAAGAAAGAAGAAAGAAAGAAGTTAGAAAGAAGAAAGAAAGAAGTTATAAAGAAATAAGAAAGAAGAAAGAAAGAAAGAAAGAAGAAAGAAGAAAGAAAGAAGAAAGAAAGAAGAAAGAAAGAAGAAAGAAAGAAGAAAGAAAGAAAGAAGAAAGAAAGAAGAAAGAAGAAAGAAAGAAGAAAGAAAGAAGAAAGAAAGAAAGAAGAAAGAAAGAATAAAGAAAGAAGAAAGAAAGAAGTTAGAAAGAAGAAAGAAAGAAGAAAGAAAGAAGAAAGAAGTAAGAAAGAAAGAAGAAAGAAAGAAGAAAGAAAGAAGTTAGAAAGAAGAAAGAAAGTAGTTAGAAAGAAGTAAGAAAGAAGAAAGAAAGAAAGAAGAAAGAAAGAAGAAAGAAAGAAGTTAGAAAGAAGAAAGAAAGAATTTAGAAACAAGTAAGAAAGAAGAAAGACAGAAAGAAGAAAGAAGAAAGAAAGAAGAAAGAAAGAAGAAAGAAAGAAAGAAGAAAGAAAGAAGAAAGAATGAAAGAAGAAAGAAAGAAGAAAGAAAGAAGAAAGAAGAAAGAAAGAAGAAAGAAGAAAGAAAGAAGAAAGAAATAAGAAAGATAGAAGAAAGAATTAAGAAATAAAGAAGAAAGAAAGAAGAAAGAAAGAAGAAAGAAAGAAGTTAGAAAGAAGAAAGAAAGAATTTAGAAAGAAGTAAGAAAGAAGAAAGACAGAAAGAAGAAAGAAGAAAGAAAGAAGAAAGAAACAAGTAAGAAAGAAGTAAGAAAGGAATAAGAAAGAAAGAAGAAATAAAGAAGAAAGAAATAAGAAAGATAGAAGAAAGAAGTAAGAAAGAAAGAAGAAAGAAAGAAGAAAGAAAGAAAGAAGAAAGAAAGAAGAAAGAAAGAAGAAAGAAAGAAAGAAGAAAGAAGAAAGAAAGAAAGAAGAAAGAAAGAAGTAAGAAAGTAGGAAGAAAAAAGGAAGAAAGAAAGAAGAAAGAAAGAAGAAAGAAAGAAGAAAGAAAGAAGAAAGAAAGAAGAAAGAAAGAAAGAAGAAAGAAAGAAGTTATAAAGAAATAAGAAAGAAGAAAGAAAGAAGAAAGAAAGAAAGAAGAAAGAAAGAAGAAAGAATGAAAGAAGAAAGAAAGAAGAAAGAAAGAAGAAAGAAGAAAGAAAGAAGAAAGAAGAAAGAAAGAAGAAAGAAATAAGAAAGATAGAAGAAAGAATTAAGAAATAAAGAAGAAAGAAAGAAGAAAGAAAGAAGAAAGAAAGAAGTTAGAAAGAAGAAAGAAAGAATTTAGAAAGAAGTAAGAAAGAAGAAAGACAGAAAGAAGAAAGAAGAAAGAAAGAAGAAAGAAAGAAGAAAGAAAGAAGAAAGAAAGAAAGAAGAAAGAAAGAAGTTATAAAGAAATAAGAAAGAAGAAAGAAAGAAAGAAAGAAGAAAGAAGAAAGAAAGAAGAAAGAAAGAAGAAAGAAAGAAGAAAGAAAGAAGAAAGAAAGAAAGAAGAAAGAAAGAAGAAAGAAGAAAGAAAGAAGAAAGAAAGAAGAAAGAAAGAAGAAAGAAGAAAGAAATAAGAAAGAAATAAGAAAGAAGTTAGAAAGAAGAAAGAAAGAAGTCAGAAAGAAGAAAGAAAGAAGAAAGAAAGAAAGAAGAAAGAAAGAATAAAGAAAGAAGAAAGAAAGAAGAAAGAAAGAAAGAAAGAAGAAAGAAAGAAGTTAGAAAGAAGTAAGAAAGAAGTAAGAAAGAAGAAAGACAGAAAGAAGAAAGAAGAAAGAAAGAAGAAAGAAAGAAGAAAGAAAGAAAGAAGAAAGAAGTAATAAAGAAAGAAGAAAGAAAGAAGAAAGTAGGAAGAATAAAAGAAGAAAGAAAAAAGAAAGAAAGAAGAAAAAAGAAGAAAGAAAGAAGAAAGAAAGAAGAAAGAAAGAAGAAAGAAAGAAGAAAGATAGAAGAAAGTAGTAAGAAAGAAAGAAGAAAGAAAGAAAGAAGAAAGAAAGAAGAAAGAAAGAAGAAGAAAGAAAGAAAGAAGAAAGAAAGAAGAAAGAAAGAAGTAAGAAGAAAGAAAGAAGAAAGAAAGAATTTAGAAAGAAGAAAGAAAGAAGTTAGAAAGAAGTAAGAAAGAAGAAAGAAAGAAGGAAGAGAGAAAGAAGAAAGAAAGAAGAAAGAAAGAAGAAAGAAAGAAGAAAGAAGCAAGAAAAAAAGAAGAAAGAAAGAAGAAAGAAAGAAGAAAGAAAGGAGAAGAAGAATATAGAAGAAAGAAAGAAGAAAGAAAGAAGAGAGAAAGAAAGAAAGAAGTAAGAAAGAAGTAAGAAAGAAAGAAGAAAGAAAGAAGAAAGATATAAGAAAGATAGAAGAAGTAAGAAAGAAAGAAGAAAGAAAGAAGAAGAAAGAAGAAAGAAAGAAGTTAGAAAGAAGAAAGAAAGTAGTTAGAAAGAAGTAAGAAAGAAGAAAGAAAGAAAGAAGAAAGAAAGAAGAAAGAAAGAAGTTAGAAAGAAGAAAGAAAGAATTTAGAAACAAGTAAGAAAGAAGAAAGACAGAAAGAAGAAAGAAGAAAGAAAGAAGAAAGAAAGAAGAAAGAAAGAAAGAAGAAACTAAGAAGAAAGAATGAAAGAAGAAAGAAAGAAGAAAGAAAGAAGAAAGAAGAAAGAAAGAAGAAAGAAGAAAGAAAGAAGAAAGAAATAAGAAAGATAGAAGAAAGAATTAAGAAATAAAGAAGAAAGAAAGAAGAAAGAAAGAAGAAAGAAAGAAGTTAGAAAGAAGAAAGAAAGAATTTAGAAAGAAGTAAGAAAGAAGAAAGACAGAAAGAAGAAAGAAGAAAGAAAGAAGAAAGAAAGAAGAAAGAAAGAAGAAAGAAGAAAGAAGAAAGAAAGAAGTAATAAAGAAGAAAGAAAGAAGAAAGTAAGAAGAATAAAAGAAGAAAGAAAGAAGAAAGAAAGAAGAAAGAAAGAAGAAAGAAAGAAGAAAGAAAGAAGAAAGAAAGAAGAAAGAAAGAAGAAAGAAAGAAGAAAGATAGAAGAAAGTAGTAAGAAAGAAAGAAGAAAGAAAGAAGAAGAAAGAAAGAAGAAAGAAAGAAGAAGAAAGAAAGAAAGAAGAAAGAAAGAAGAAAGAAACAAGTAAGAAGAAAGAAAGAAGAAAGAAAGAATTTAGAAAGAAGTAAGAAAGAAGAAGAAAGAAAGAAGAGAGAAAGAAGAAAGAAAGAAGAAAGAAAGAATTAAGAAAGAAGAAAGAAGCAAGAAAGAAAGAAGAACGAAAGAAGAAAGAAAGGAGAAAGAAAGAAGAAATATAGAAGAAAGAAAGAAGAAAGAAAGAAGAGAGAAAGAAAGAAAGAAGTAAGAAAGAAGTAAGAAAGAAAGAAGAAAGAAAGAAGAAAGATATAAGAAAGATAGAAGAAAGAAGTAAGAAAGGAAGAAGAAAGGAAGAAGAAAGAAAGAAGAAAGAAGAAGAAAGAAAGAAGAAAGAAAGAAGAAAGAAAGAAGAAAGAAAGAAGAAAGAAAGAAGAAAGAAAGAAGAAAGAAAGAAAGAAGAAAGAAAGAAGTTAGAAAGAAGAAAGAAAGAAGTTATAAAGAAATAAGAAAGAAGAAGAAAGAAAGAAAGAAGAAAGAAGAAAGAAAGAAGAAAGAAAGAAGAAAGAAAGAAGAAAGAAAGAAGAAAGAAAGAAAGAAGAAAGAAAGAAGAAAGAAGAAAGAAAGAAGAAAGAAAGAAGAAAGAAAGAAAGAAGAAAGAAAGAATAAAGAAAGAAGAAAGAAAGAAGTTAGAAAGAAGAAAGAAAGAAGAAAGAAAGAAGAAAGAAGTAAGAAAGAAAGAAGAAAGAAAGAAGAAAGAAAGAAGTTAGAAAGAAGAAAGAAAGTAGTTAGAAAGAAGTAAGAAAGAAGAAAGAAAGAAAGAAGAAAGAAAGAAGAAAGAAAGAAGTTAGAAAGAAGAAAGAAAGAATTTAGAAACAAGTAAGAAAGAAGAAGACAGAAAGAAGAAAGAAGAAAGAAAGAAGAAAGAAAGAAGAAAGAAAGAAAGAAGAAAGAAAGAAGAAAGAATGAAAGAAGAAAGAAAGAAGAAAGAAAGAAAGAAGAAGAAAGAAAGAAGAAAGAAGAAAGAAAGAAGAAAGAAATAAGAAAGATAGAAGAAAGAATTAAGAAATAAAGAAGAAAGAAAGAAGAAAGAAAGAAGAAAGAAAGAAGTTAGAAAGAAGAAAGAAAGAATTTAGAAAGAATAAGAAGAAGAAAGACAGAAAGAAGAAGAAGAAAGAAAGAAGAAGAAAGAAGAAAGAAAGAAGAAAGAAAGAAAGAAGAAAGAAAGAAGTAATAAAGAAAGAAGAAAGAAAGAAGAAAGTAAGAAGAATAAAAGAAGAAAGAAAGAAGAAAGAAAGAAGAAAGAAAGAAGAAAGAAAGAAGAAAGATAGAAGAAAGTAGTAAGAAAGAAAGAAGAAAGAAAGAAAGAAGAAAGAAAGAAGAAAGAAAGAAGAAGAAAGAAAGAAAGAAGAAAGAAAGAAGAAAGAAAGAAGTAAGAAGAAAGAAAGAAGAAAGAAAGAATTTAGAAAGAAGTAAGAAAGAAGAAAGAAAGAAAGAAGAGAGAAAGAAGAAAGAAAGAAGAAAGAAAGAATTAAGAAAGAAGAAAGAAGCAAGAAAGAAAGAAGAAAGAAAGAAGAAAGAAAGGAGAAAGAAAGAAGAATATAGAAGAAAGAAAGAAGAAAGAAAGAAGAGAGAAAGAAAGAAAGAAGTAAGAAAGAAGTAAGAAAGAAAGAAGAAAGAAAGAAGAAAGATATAAGAAAGATAGAAGAAAGAAGTAAGAAAGGAAGAAGAAAGGAAGAAGAAAGAAAGAAGAAAGAAAGAAGAAAGAAAGAAGAAAGAAAGAAGAAAGAAAGAAGAAAGAAAGAAGAAAGAAAGAAGAAAGAAAGAAAGAAGAAAGAAAGAAAGAAGAAAGAAAGAAGTTAGAAAGAAGAAAGAAAGAAGTTATAAAGAAATAAGAAAGAAGAAAGAAAGAAAGAAAGAAGAAAGAAGAAAGAAAGAAGAAAGAAAGAAGAAAGAAAGAAGAAAGAAAGAAGAAAGAAAGAAGAAAGAAAGAAGAAAGAAGAAAGAAAGAAGAAAGAAAGAAGAAAGAAAGAAGAAAGAAGAAAGAAATGAGAAAGAAATAAGAAAGAAGTTAGAAAGAAGAAAGAAAGAAGTCAGAAAGAAGAAAGAAAGAAGAAAGAAAGAAAGAAGAATGAAAGAATAAAGAAAGAAGAAAGAAAGAAGTTAGAAAGAAGAAAGAAAGAAGTTAGAAAGAAGTAAGAAAGAAGAAAGAAAGAAAGAAGAAAGAAAGAAGTTAGAAAGAAGTAAGAAAGAAGAAAGAAAGAAAGAAGAAAGAAAGAAGAAAGAAAGAAGAAAGAAAGAAGAAAGAAAGAAGTTAGAAAGAAGAAAGAAAGAATTTAGAAACAAGTAAGAAAGAAGAAAGACAGAAAGAAGAAAGAAGAAAGAAAGAAGAAAGAAAGAAGAAAGAAAGAAAGAAGAAAGAAAGAAGAAAGAATGAAAGAAGAAAGAAAGAAGAAAGAAAGAAGAAAGAAAGAAGAAAGAAAGAAGAAAGAAAGAAAGAAGAAAGAAAGAAGAAAGAAAGAAGAAAGAAAGAAAGAAGAAAGAAGAAAGAAAGAAAGAAGAAAGAAAGAAGTAAGAAAGTAGGAAGAAAAAAGGAAGAAAGAAAGAAGAAAGAAAGAAGAAAGAAAGAAGAAAGAAAGAAGAAAGAAAGAAGAAAGAAAGAAAGAAGAAAGAAAGAAGTTATAAAGAAATAAGAAAGAAGAAAGAAAGAAGAAAGAAAGAAAGAAGAAAGAAAGAAGAAAGAATGAAAGAAGAAAGAAAGAAGAAAGAAAGAAGAAAGAAGAAAGAAAGAAGAAAGAAGAAAGAAAGAAGAAAGAAATAAGAAAGATAGAAGAAAGAATTAAGAAATAAAGAAGAAAGAAAGAAGAAAGAAAGAAGAAAGAAAGAAGTTAGAAAGAAGAAAGAAAGAATTTAGAAAGAAGTAAGAAAGAAGAAAGACAGAAAGAAGAAAGAAGAAAGAAAGAAGAAAGAAAGAAGAAAGAAAGAAGAAAGAAAGAAAGAAGAAAGAAAGAAGTTATAAAGAAATAAGAAAGAAGAAAGAAAGAAAGAAAGAAGAAAGAAGAAAGAAGAAAGAAAGAAGAAAGAAAGAAGAAAGAAAGAAGAAAGAAAGAAGAAAGAAAGAAAGAAGAAAGAAAGAAGAAAGAAGAAAGAAAGAAGAAAGAAAGAAGAAAGAAAGAAGAAAGAAGAAAGAAATAAGAAAGAAATAAGAAAGAAGTTAGAAAGAAGAAAGAAAGAAGTCAGAAAGAAGAAAGAAAGAAGAAAGAAAGAAAGAAGAAAGAAAGAATAAAGAAAGAAGAAAGAAAGAAGAAAGAAAGAAAGAAAGAAGAAAGAAAGAAGTTAGAAAGAAGAAAGAAAGAAGTTAGAAAGAAGTAAGAAAGAAGAAAGACAGAAAGAAGAAAGAAGAAAGAAAGAAGAAAGAAAGAAGAAAGAAAGAAAGAAGAAAGAAGTAATAAAGAAAGAAGAAAGAAAGAAGAAAGTAGGAAGAATAAAAGAAGAAAGAAAAAAGAAAGAAAGAAGAAAAAAGAAGAAAGAAAGAAGAAAGATAGAAGAAAGTAGTAAGAAAGAAAGAAGAAAGAAAGAAAGAAGAAAGAAAGAAGAAAGAAAGAAGAAGAAAGAAAGAAAGAAGAAAGAAAGAAGAAAGAAAGAAGTAAGAAGAAAGAAAGAAGAAAGAAAGAATTTAGAAAGAAGAAAGAAAGAAGTTAGAAAGAAGTAAGAAAGAAGAAAGAAAGAAGGAAGAGAGAAAGAAGAAAGAAAGAAGAAAGAAAGAAGAAGAAAGAAGAAAGAAGCAAGAAAAAAGAAGAAAGAAAGAAGAAAGAAAGAAGAAAGAAAGGAGAAAGAAAGAAGAAATATAGAAGAAAGAAAGAAGAAAGAAAGAAGAGAGAAAGAAAGAAAGAAGTAAGAAAGAAGTAAGAAAGAAAGAAGAAAGAAGAAGTTAGAAAGAAGAAAGAAAGAATTTAGAAAGAATAAGAAAGAAGAAAGACAGAAAGAAGAAAGAAGAAAGAAGAAGAAAGAAAGAAGAAAGAAAGAAGAAAGAAAGAAAGAAGAAAGAAAGAAGTAATAAAGAAAGAAGAAAGAAAGAAGAAAGTAAGAAGAATAAAAGAAGAAAGAAAGAAGAAAGAAAGAAGAAAGAAAGAAGAAAGAAAGAAGAAAGATAGAAGAAAGTAGTAAGAAAGAAAGAAGAAGAAAGAAAGAAGAAGAAAGAAGAAAGAAAGAAGAAGAAGAAAGAAAGAAGAAGAAAGAAGAAAGAAAGAAGTAAGAAGAAAGAAAGAAGAAAGAAAGATTTAGAAAGAAGTAAGAAAGAAGAAAGAAAGAAAGAAGAGAGAAAGAAGAAAGAAAGAAGAAAGAAAGAATTAAGAAAGAAGAAAGAAGCAAGAAAGAAAGAAGAAAGAAAGAAGAAAGAAAGGAGAAAGAAAGAAGAAATATAGAAGAAAGAAAGAAGAAAGAAAGAAGAGAGAAAGAAAGAAAGAAGTAAGAAAGAAGTAGAAAGAAAGAAGAAAGAAAGAAGAAAGATATAAGAAAGATAGAAGAAAGAAGTAAGAAAGGAAGAAGAAAGGAAGAAGAAAGAAAGAAGAAAGAAAGAAGAAAGAAAGAAGAAAGAAAGAAGAAAGAAAGAAGAAAGAAAGAAGAAAGAAAGAAGAAAGAAAGAAAGAAGAAAGAAAGAAAGAAGAAAGAAAGAAGTTAGAAAGAAGAAAGAAAGAAGTTATAAAGAAATAAGAAAGAAGAAAGAAAGAAAGAAAGAAGAAAGAAGAAAGAAAGAAGAAAGAAAGAAGAAAGAAAGAAGAAAGAAAGAAGAAAGAAAGAAGAAAGAAAGAAGAAAGAAGAAAGAAAGAAGAAAGAAAGAAGAAGAAAGAAGAAAGAAGAAAGAAATGAGAAAGAAATAAGAAAGAAGTTAGAAAGAAGAAAGAAAGAAGTCAGAAAGAAGAAAGAAAGAAGAAAGAAAGAAAGAAGAATGAAAGAATAAAGAAAGAAGAAAGAAAGAAGTTAGAAAGAAGAAAGAAAGAAGTTAGAAAGAAGTAAGAAAGAAGAAAGAAAGAAAGAAGAAAGAAAGAAGTTAGAAAGAAGTAAGAAAGAAGAAAGAAAGAAAGAAGAAAGAAAGAAGAAAGAAAGAAGAAAGAAAGAAGAAAGAAAGAAGTTAGAAAGAAGAAAGAAAGAATTTAGAAACAAGTAAGAAAGAAGAAAGACAGAAAGAAGAAAGAAGAAAGAAAGAAGAAAGAAAGAAGAAAGAAAGAAAGAAGAAGAAAGAGAAAGAATGAAAGAAGAAAGAAAGAAGAAGAAAGAAGAAAGAAAGAAGAAAGAAAGAAGAAAGAAAGAAAGAAGAAAGAAAGAAGAAAGAAAGAAGAAAGAAAGAAAGAAGAAAGAAGAAAGAAAGAAAGAAGAAAGAAAGAAGTAAGAAAGTAGGAAGAAAAAAGGAAGAAAGAAAGAAGAAAGAAAGAAGAAAGAAAGAAGAAAGAAAGAAGAAAGAAAGAAGAAAGAAAGAAAGAAGAAAGAAAGAAGTTATAAAGAAATAAGAAAGAAGAAAGAAAGAAGAAAGAAAGAAAGAAGAAAGAAAGAAGAAAGAATGAAAGAAGAAAGAAAGAAGAAAGAAAGAAGAAAGAAGAAAGAAAGAAGAAAGAAGAAAGAAAGAAGAAAGAAATAAGAAAGATAGAAGAAAGAATTAAGAAATAAAGAAGAAAGAAAGAAGAAAGAAAGAAGAAAGAAAGAAGTTAGAAAGAAGAAAGAAAGAATTTAGAAAGAAGTAAGAAAGAAGAAAGACAGAAAGAAGAAAGAAGAAAGAAAGAAGAAAGAAAGAAGAAAGAAAGAAGAAAGAAAGAAAGAAGAAAGAAAGAAGTTATAAAGAAATAAGAAAGAAGAAAGAAAGAAAGAAAGAAGAAAGAAGAAAGAAGAAAGAAAGAAGAAAGAAAGAAGAAAGAAAGAAGAAAGAAAGAAGAAAGAAAGAAAGAAGAAAGAAAGAAGAAAGAAGAAAGAAAGAAGAAAGAAAGAAGAAAGAAAGAAGAAAGAAGAAAGAAATAAGAAAGAAATAAGAAAGAAGTTAGAAAGAAGAAAGAAAGAAGTCAGAAAGAAGAAAGAAAGAAGAAAGAAAGAAAGAAGAAAGAAAGAATAAAGAAAGAAGAAAGAAAGAAGAAAGAAAGAAAGAAAGAAGAAAGAAAGAAGTTAGAAAGAAGAAAGAAAGAAGTTAGAAAGAAGTAAGAAAGAAGAAAGACAGAAAGAAGAAAGAAGAAAGAAAGAAGAAAGAAAGAAGAAAGAAAGAAAGAAGAAAGAAGTAATAAAGAAAGAAGAAAGAAAGAAGAAAGTAGGAAGAATAAAAGAAGAAAGAAAAAAGAAAGAAAGAAGAAAAAAGAAGAAAGAAAGAAGAAAGATAGAAGAAAGTAGTAAGAAAGAAAGAAGAAAGAAAGAAAGAAGAAAGAAAGAAGAAAGAAAGAAGAAGAAAGAAAGAAAGAAGAAAGAAAGAAGAAAGAAAGAAGTAAGAAGAAAGAAAGAAGAAAGAAAGAATTTAGAAAGAAGAAAGAAAGAAGTTAGAAAGAAGTAAGAAAGAAGAAAGAAAGAAGGAAGAGAGAAAGAAGAAAGAAAGAAGAAAGAAAGAAGAAAGAAAGAAGAAAGAAGCAAGAAAAAAAGAAGAAAGAAAGAAGAAAGAAAGAAGAAAGAAAGGAGAAAGAAAGAAGAAATATAGAAGAAAGAAAGAAGAAAGAAAGAAGAGAGAAAGAAAGAAAGAAGTAAGAAAGAAGTAAGAAAGAAAGAAGAAAGAAAGAAGAAAGATATAAGAAAGATAGAAGAAGTAAGAAAGAAAGAAGAAAGAAAGAAGAAAGAAAGAAGAAAGAAAGAAGTTAGAAAGAAGAAAGAAAGTAGTTAGAAAGAAGTAAGAAAGAAGAAAGAAAGAAAGAAGAAAGAAAGAAGAAAGAAAGAAGTTAGAAAGAAGAAAGAAAGAATTTAGAAACAAGTAAGAAAGAAGAAAGACAGAAAGAAGAAAGAAGAAAGAAAGAAGAAAGAAAGAAGAAAGAAAGAAAGAAGAAACTAAGAAGAAAGAATGAAAGAAGAAAGAAAGAAGAAAGAAAGAAGAAAGAAGAAAGAAAGAAGAAAGAAGAAAGAAAGAAGAAAGAAATAAGAAAGATAGAAGAAAGAATTAAGAAATAAAGAAGAAAGAAAGAAGAAAGAAAGAAGAAAGAAAGAAGTTAGAAAGAAGAAAGAAAGAATTTAGAAAGAAGTAAGAAAGAAGAAAGACAGAAAGAAGAAAGAAGAAAGAAAGAAGAAAGAAAGAAGAAAGAAAGAAGAAAGAAAGAAAGAAGAAAGAAAGAAGTAATAAAGAAGAAAGAAAGAAGAAAGTAAGAAGAATAAAAGAAGAAAGAAAGAAGAAAGAAAGAAGAAAGAAAGAAGAAAGAAAGAAGAAAGAAAGAAGAAAGAAAGAAGAAAGAAAGAAGAAAGATAGAAGAAAGTAGTAAGAAAGAAAGAAGAAAGAAAGAAAGAAGAAAGAAAGAAGAAAGAAAGAAGAAGAAAGAAAGAAAGAAGAAAGAAAGAAGAAAGAAACAAGTAAGAAGAAAGAAAGAAGAAAGAAAGAATTTAGAAAGAAGTAAGAAAGAAGAAAGAAAGAAAGAAGAGAGAAAGAAGAAAGAAAGAAGAAAGAAAGAATTAAGAAAGAAGAAAGAAGCAAGAAAGAAAGAAGAACGAAAGAAGAAAGAAAGGAGAAAGAAAGAAGAAATATAGAAGAAAGAAAGAAGAAAGAAAGAAGAGAGAAAGAAAGAAAGAAGTAAGAAAGAAGTAAGAAAGAAAGAAGAAAGAAAGAAGAAAGATATAAGAAAGATAGAAGAAAGAAGTAAGAAAGGAAGAAGAAAGGAAGAAGAAAGAAAGAAGAAAGAAAGAAGAAAGAAAGAAGAAAGAAAGAAGAAAGAAAGAAGAAAGAAAGAAGAAAGAAAGAAGAAAGAAAGAAGAAAGAAAGAAAGAAGAAAGAAAGAAGTTAGAAAGAAGAAAGAAAGAAGTTATAAAGAAATAAGAAAGAAGAAAGAAAGAAAGAAAGAAGAAAGAAGAAAGAAAGAAGAAAGAAAGAAGAAAGAAAGAAGAAAGAAAGAAGAAAGAAAGAAAGAAGAAAGAAAGAAGAAAGAAGAAAGAAAGAAGAAAGAAAGAAGAAAGAAAGAAAGAAGAAAGAAAGAATAAAGAAAGAAGAAAGAAAGAAGTTAGAAAGAAGAAAGAAAGAAGAAAGAAAGAAGAAAGAAGTAAGAAAGAAAGAAGAAAGAAAGAAGAAAGAAAGAAGTTAGAAAGAAGAAAGAAAGTAGTTAGAAAGAAGTAAGAAAGAAGAAAGAAAGAAAGAAGAAAGAAAGAAGAAAGAAAGAAGTTAGAAAGAAGAAAGAAAGAATTTAGAAACAAGTAAGAAAGAAGAAAGACAGAAAGAAGAAAGAAGAAAGAAAGAAGAAAGAAAGAAGAAAGAAAGAAAGAAGAAAGAAAGAAGAAAGAATGAAAGAAGAAAGAAAGAAGAAAGAAAGAAGAAAGAAGAAAGAAAGAAGAAAGAAGAAAGAAAGAAGAAAGAAATAAGAAAGATAGAAGAAAGAATTAAGAAATAAAGAAGAAAGAAAGAAGAAAGAAAGAAGAAAGAAAGAAGTTAGAAAGAAGAAAGAAAGAATTTAGAAAGAATAAGAAAGAAGAAAGACAGAAAGAAGAAAGAAGAAAGAAAGAAGAAAGAAAGAAGAAAGAAAGAAGAAAGAAAGAAAGAAGAAAGAAAGAAGTAATAAAGAAAGAAGAAAGAAAGAAGAAAGTAAGAAGAATAAAAGAAGAAAGAAAGAAGAAAGAAAGAAGAAAGAAAGAAGAAAGAAAGAAGAAAGATAGAAGAAAGTAGTAAGAAAGAAAGAAGAAAGAAAGAAAGAAGAAAGAAAGAAGAAAGAAAGAAGAAGAAAGAAAGAAAGAAGAAAGAAAGAAGAAAGAAAGAAGTAAGAAGAAAGAAAGAAGAAAGAAAGAATTTAGAAAGAAGTAAGAAAGAAGAAAGAAAGAAAGAAGAGAGAAAGAAGAAAGAAAGAAGAAAGAAAGAATTAAGAAAGAAGAAAGAAGCAAGAAAGAAAGAAGAAAGAAAGAAGAAAGAAAGGAGAAAGAAAGAAGAAATATAGAAGAAAGAAAGAAGAAAGAAAGAAGAGAGAAAGAAAGAAAGAAGTAAGAAAGAAGTAAGAAAGAAAGAAGAAAGAAAGAAGAAAGATATAAGAAAGATAGAAGAAAGAAGTAAGAAAGGAAGAAGAAAGGAAGAAGAAAGAAAGAAGAAAGAAAGAAGAAAGAAAGAAGAAAGAAAGAAGAAAGAAAGAAGAAAGAAAGAAGAAAGAAAGAAGAAAGAAAGAAAGAAGAAAGAAAGAAAGAAGAAAGAAAGAAGTTAGAAAGAAGAAAGAAAGAAGTTATAAAGAAATAAGAAAGAAGAAAGAAAGAAAGAAAGAAGAAAGAAGAAAGAAAGAAGAAAGAAAGAAGAAAGAAAGAAGAAAGAAAGAAGAAAGAAAGAAGAAAGAAAGAAGAAAGAAGAAAGAAAGAAGAAAGAAAGAAGAAAGAAAGAAGAAAGAAGAAAGAAATGAGAAAGAAATAAGAAAGAAGTTAGAAAGAAGAAAGAAAGAAGTCAGAAAGAAGAAAGAAAGAAGAAAGAAAGAAAGAAGAATGAAGAATAAAGAAAGAAGAAAGAAAGAAGTTAGAAAGAAGAAAGAAAGAAGTTAGAAAGAAGTAAGAAAGAAGAAAGAAAGAAAGAAGAAAGAAAGAAGTTAGAAAGAAGTAAGAAAGAAGAAAGAAAGAAAGAAGAAAGAAAGAAGAAAGAAAGAAGAAAGAAAGAAGAAAGAAAGAAGTTAGAAAGAAGAAAGAAAGAATTTAGAAACAAGTAAGAAAGAAGAAAGACAGAAAGAAGAAAGAAGAAAGAAAGAAGAAAGAAAGAAGAAAGAAAGAAAGAAGAAAGAAAGAAGAAAGAATGAAAGAAGAAAGAAAGAAGAAAGAAAGAAGAAAGAAAGAAGAAAGAAAGAAGAAAGAAAGAAGTAAGAAACAAGTAAGAAAGAAGTAGAAAGGAATAAGAAAGAAAGAAGAAATAAAGAAGAAAGAAATAAGAAAGATAGAAGAAAGAAGTAAGAAAGAAAGAAGAAAGAAAGAAGACAGAAAGAAAGAAGAAAGAAAGAAGAAAGAAAGAAGAAAGAAAGAAAGAAGAAAGAAGAAAGAAAGAAAGAAGAAAGAAAGAAGTAAGAAAGTAGGAAGAAAAAAGGAAGAAAGAAAGAAGAAAGAAAGAAGAAAGACAGAAGAAAGAAAGAAAGAAAGAAAGAAGAAAGAAAGAAAGAAGAAAGAAGAAAGAAGAAAGAAAGAAAGAAGAAAGAAGAAAGAAAGAAGAAAGAAAGAAGAAAGAAATAATTTAGAAAGAAGAAAGAAAGAAGAAAGACAGAAGAAAGAAAGAAAGAAAGAAAGAAGAAAGAAAGAAAGAAGAAAGAAGAAAGAAGAAAGAAAGAAAGAAGAAAGAAGAAAGAAAGAAGAAAGAAAGAAGAAAGAAATAATTTAGAAAGAAGAAAGAAAGAAGAAAGAAAGAAGAAAGAAGAAAGAAAGAAAGAAGAAAGAAAGAAAGAAGAAAGAAAGAAGAAAGAAGAAAGAAGAAAGAAAGAAGAAAGAAAGAAGTAAGAAAGAAGAAAGCAGTAAGAAAGCAGTAAGAAAGAAGTAAGAAAGAAGTAAGAATGAAAGAAGAAAGAAAGAAGAAAGAAAGAAGAAAGAAAGAAGAAGAAAGAAAGAAAGAAGAAAGAAAGAAGAAAGAAGAAAGAAAGAAGAAAGAAAGAAAGAAGAAAGAAAGAAGAAAGAAAGAAGAAAGAAAGAAGAAAGAAGAAAGAAAGAAAGAAGAAAGAAAGAAGTAAGAAAGTAGGAAGAAAGAAAGAAGAAAGAAAGAAGAAAGAAAGAAGAAAGACAGAAGAAAGAAAGAAAGAAGAAAGAAAGAAGAAAGAAAGAAAGAAGAAAGAAGAAAGAAGAAAGAAAGAAAGAAGAAAGAAAGAAGTAAGAAACAAGTAAGAAAGAAGTAAGAAAGAAATAAGAAAGAAAGACGAAATAAAGAAGAAAGAAATAAGAAAGATAGAAGAAAGAAGTAAGAAAGAAAGAAGAAAGAAAGAAGAAAGAAAGAAAGAAGAAAGAAAGAAGAAAGAAAGAAGAAAGAAAGAAAGAAGAAAGAAGAAAGAAAGAAAGAAGAAAGAAAGAACTAAGAAAGTAGGAAGAAAAAAGGAAGAAAGAAAGAAGAAAGAAAGAAGAAAGACAGAAGAAAGAAAGAAAGAAGAAAGAAAGAAGAAAGAAAGAAAGAAGAAAGAAGAAAGAAGAAAGAAAGAAAGAAGAAAGAAGAAAGAAAGAAGAAAAAAAGAAGAAAGAAATAATTTAGAAAGAAGAAAGAAAGAAGAAAGAAAGAAGAAAGAAGAAAGAAAGAAAGAAGAAAGAAAGAAAGAAGAAAGAAAGAAGAAAGAAGAAAGAAAGAAGAAAGAAAGAAGTAAGAAAGAAGAAAGCAGTAAGAAAGCAGTAAGAAAGAAGTAAGAAAGAAGTAAGAATGAAAGAAGAAAGAAAGAAGAAAGAAAGAAGAAAGAAAGAAGAAGAAAGAAAGAAAGAAGAAAGAAAGAAGAAAGAAGAAAGAAAGAAGAAAGAAAGAAAGAAGAAAGAAAGAAGAAAGAAAGAAGAAAGAAAGAAGAAAGAAGAAAGAAAGAAAGAAGAAAGAAGAAAGAAAGAAGAAAGAAAGAAGAAAGAAATAATTTAGAAAGAAGAAAGAAAGAAGAAAGAAAGAAGAAAGAAGAAAGAAAGAAAGAAGAAAGAAAGAAAGAAGAAAGAAAGAAGAAAGAAGAAAGAAGAAAGAAAGAAGAAAGAAAGAAGTAAGAAAGAAGAAAGCAGTAAGAAAGCAGTAAGAAAGAAGTAAGAAAGAAGTAAGAATGAAAGAAGAAAGAAAGAAGAAAGAAAGAAGAAAGAAAGAAGAAGAAAGAAAGAAAGAAGAAAGAAAGAAGAAAGAAGAAAGAAAGAAGAAAGAAAGAAAGAAGAAAGAAAGAAGAAAGAAAGAAGAAAGAAAGAAGAAAGAAGAAAGAAAGAAAGAAGAAAGAAAGAAGTAAGAAAGTAGGAAGAAAGAAAGAAGAAAGAAAGAAGAAAGAAAGAAGAAAGACAGAAGAAAGAAAGAAAGAAGAAAGAAAGAAGAAAGAAAGAAAGAAGAAAGAAGAAAGAAGAAAGAAAGAAAGAAGAAAGAAAGAAGTAAGAAACAAGTAAGAAAGAAGTAAGAAAGAAATAAGAAAGAAAGACGAAATAAAGAAGAAAGAAATAAGAAAGATAGAAGAAAGAAGTAAGAAAGAAAGAAGAAAGAAAGAAGAAAGAAAGAAAGAAGAAAGAAAGAAGAAAGAAAGAAGAAAGAAAGAAAGAAGAAAGAAGAAAGAAAGAAAGAAGAAAGAAAGAACTAAGAAAGTAGGAAGAAAAAAGGAAGAAAGAAAGAAGAAAGAAAGAAGAAAGACAGAAGAAAGAAAGAAAGAAGAAAGAAAGAAGAAAGAAAGAAAGAAGAAAGAAGAAAGAAGAAAGAAAGAAAGAAGAAAGAAGAAAGAAAGAAGAAAAAAAGAAGAAAGAAATAATTTAGAAAGAAGAAAGAAAGAAGAAAGAAAGAAGAAAGAAGAAAGAAAGAAAGAAGAAAGAAAGAAAGAAGAAAGAAAGAAGAAAGAAGAAAGAAAGAAGAAAGAAAGAAGTAAGAAAGAAGAAAGCAGTAAGAAAGCAGTAAGAAAGAAGTAAGAAAGAAGTAAGAATGAAAGAAGAAAGAAAGAAGAAAGAAAGAAGAAAGAAAGAAGAAGAAAGAAAGAAAGAAGAAAGAAAGAAGAAAGAAGAAAGAAAGAAGAAAGAAAGAAAGAAGAAAGAAAGAAGAAAGAAAGAAGAAAGAAAGAAGAAAGAAGAAAGAAAGAAAGAAGAAAGAAAGAAGTAAGAAAGTAGGAAGAAAGAAAGAAGAAAGAAAGAAGAAAGAAAGAAGAAAGACAGAAGAAAGAAAGAAAGAAGAAAGAAAGAAAAAAGAAAGAAAGAAGAAAGAAGAAAGAAGAAAGAAAGAAGAAAGAAGAAAGAAAGAAGAAAGAAAGAAGAAAGAAAGAATTTAGAAAGAAGAAAGAAAGAAGAAAGAAAGAAGAAAGAAGAAAGAAAGAAAGAAGAAAGAAAGAAAGAAGAAAGAAAGAAGAAAGAAGAAAGAAAGAAGAAAAAAGAAGAAAGAAGAAAGCAGTAAGAAAGCAGTAAGAAAGAAGAAAGAAAGAAGTAAGAATGAAAGAAGAAAGAAAGAAGAAAGAAAGAAGAAAGAAAGGAGAAAGAAAGAAGAAAGAAGTAAGAAAGAAAGAAGAAAGAAAGAAAGAAAGAAGAAAGAAGAAAGAAAGAAGAAAGAAAGAAGAAAGAAAGAAGAAAGAAAGAAGAAAGAAAGAAAGAAGAAAGAAAGAAGAAAGAATAAAGAAGAAAGAAAGAAGAAAGAAAGAAGAAAGAAAGAAGAAAGAAAGAAGAAAGAAAGAAGTTAGAAAGAAGAAAGAAAGAAGTTAGAAAGAAGTAAGAAAGAAGAAAGAAAGGAAGAAGAAAGAAAGAAGAAAGAAGAAAGAAAGAATAAAGAAGAAAGAAAGAAGAGAGAAGAAAGAAAGAAAGAAGAAAGAAAGAAAGAAGAAAGAAAGAAGAAAGAAAGGAGAAGGAAAGAAGAAAGAAAGAAGAAAGAAAGAAGAAAGAAAGAAGAAAGAAAGAAGAAAGAAAGAAGAAAGAAAGAAAGAAATAAGAAAGAAAGAAGTTAGAAAGAAGAAAGACAGAAGTTAGAAAGAAATAAGAAAGAAGAAAGAAAGAAAGAAGAAAGAAGAAAGAAAGAAGAAAGAAAGAAGAAAGAAAGAAGAAAGTAAGAAGAAAAAAAGAAGTTAGAAAGAAGAAAGAAAGAAGAAAGAAAGAAGAAAGAAAGAAGAAAGAAAGAAGTTAGAAAGAAGAAAGAAATAAGAAAGAAAGAAGAAAGAAGAAAGAAAGAAGAAAGAAGAAAGAAAGAAGAAAGAAAGAAGAAAGAAAGAAAGAAGAAAGAAAGAAAGAAGAAAGAAAGAAGAAAGAATGAAAGAAGAAAGAAAGAAGTAAGAAAGAAGAAAGACAGAAAGAAGAAAGAAGAAAGAAAGAAGAAAGAAAGAAGAAAGAAAGAAAGAAGAAAGAAGTAATAAAGAAAGAAGAAAGAAAGAAGAAAGTAAGAAGAATAAAAGAAGAAAGAAAGAAGAAAGAAAGAAGAAAGAAAGAAGAAAGAAAGAAGAAAGAAAGAAGTTAGAAAGAAGTAAGAAAGAAGAAAGAAAGAAAGAAGAGAGAAAGAAGAAAGAAAGAAGAAAGAAAGAAGAAAGAAAGAAGAAAGAAGCAAGAAAGAAAGAAGAAAGAAAGAAGAAAGAAAGAAGAAAGAAAGGAGAAAGAAAGAAGAAATATAGAAGAAAGAAATAAGAAATATAGAAGAAAGAAAGAAGAAAGAAAGAAGATAGAAAGAAAGAAAGAAGTAAGAAAGAAGTAAGAAAAAAAGAAGAAAGAAAGAAGAAAGAAAGAAGAAACAAAGAAGAAAGAAAGAAAGAAGAAAGAAAGAAGTTAGAAAGAAGAAAGAAAGAAGTTAGAAAGAAATAAGAAAGAAGAAAGAAAGAAAGAAAGAAGAAAGAAAGAAGAAAGAAAGAAGAAAGAAAGAAAGAAGAAAGAAAGAAGAAAGAAGAAAGAAATAAGAAAGAAAGAAGAAAGAAAGAAGAAAGAAATAAGAAAGATAGAAGAAAGAAGTAAGAAAAAAAGAAGAAAGAAAGAAGAAAGAAAGAAAGAAGAAAGAAAGAAGAAATTAAGAAGAAAGAAAGAAAGAAGAAAGAAGAAAGAAAGAAAGAAGAAAGAAGAAAGAAAGAAAGAAGAAAGAAAGAAGTAATAAGTAGGAAGAAAAAAAGAAGAAAGAAAGAAGAAAGAAGAAAGACAGAAGAAAGAAAGAAAGAAAGAAGAAAGAAAGAAGAAAGAAAGAAAGAAGAAAGAAGAAAGAAGAAAGAAAGAAAGAAGAAAGAAGAAAGAAAGAAGAAAGAAAGAAGAAAGAAAGAATTTAGAAAGAAGAAAGAAAGAAGAAAGAAAGAAGAAAGAAGAAAGAAAGAAGAAAGAAAGCAGTAAGAAAGAAGAAAGCAGTAAGAAAGCAGTAAGAAAGAAGTAAGAAAGAAGTAAGAATGAAAGAAGAAAGAAAGAAGAAAGAAAGAAGAAAGAAAGAAGAAAGAAAGAAGTAAGAAAGAAGAAAGCAGTAAGAAAGCAGTAAGAAAGAAGTAAGAAAGAAGTAAGAATGAAAGAAGAAAGAAAGAAGAAAGAAAGAAGAAAGAAAAAGAAGAAAGAAAGAAAGAAGAAAGAAAGAAGAAAGAAGAAAGAAAGAAGAAAGAAAGAAAGAAGAAAGAAAGAAGAAAGAAAGAAGAAAGAAAGAAGAAAGAAGAAAGAAAGAAAGAAGAAAGAAAGAAGTAAGAAAGTAGGAAGAAAGAAAGAAGAAAGAAAGAAGAAAGAAAGAAGAAAGACAGAAGAAAGAAAGAAAGAAGAAAGAAAGAAGAAAGAAAGAAAGAAGAAAGAAGAAAGAAGAAAGAAAGAAAGAAGAAAGAAAGAAGTAAGAAACAAGTAAGAAAGAAGTAAGAAAGAAATAAGAAAGAAAGACGAAATAAAGAAGAAAGAAATAAGAAAGATAGAAGAAAGAAGTAAGAAAGAAAGAAGAAAGAAAGAAGAAAGAAAGAAAGAAGAAAGAAAGAAGAAAGAAAGAAGAAAGAAAGAAGAAAGAAATAAGAAAGAAAGAAAGAAGAAAGAAGAAAGAAAGAAAGAAGAAAGAAAGAACTAAGAAAGTAGGAAGAAAAAAGGAAGAAAGAAAGAAGAAAGAAAGAAGAAAGACAGAAGAAAGAAAGAAAGAAGAAAGAAAGAAGAAAGAAAGAAAGAAGAAAGAAGAAAGAAGAAAGAAAGAAAGAAGAAAGAAGAAAGAAAGAAGAAAGAAAGAAGAAAGAAATAATTTAGAAAGAAGAAAGAAAGAAGAAAGAAAGAAGAAAGAAGAAAGAAAGAAAGAAGAAAGAAAGAAAGAAGAAAGAAAGAAGAAAGAAGAAAGAAAGAAGAAAGAAAGAAGTAAGAAAGAAGAAAGCAGTAAGAAAGCAGTAAGAAAGAAGTAAGAAAGAAGTAAGAATGAAAGAAGAAAGAAAGAAGAAAGAAAGAAGAAAGAAAGAAGAAGAAAGAAAGAAAGAAGAAAGAAAGAAGAAAGAAGAAAGAAAGAAGAAAGAAAGAAAGAAGAAAGAAAGAAGAAAGAAAGAAGAAAGAAGAAAGAAAGAAAGAAGAAAGAAAGAAGTAAGAAAGTAGGAAGAAAGAAAGAAGAAAGAAAGAAGAAAGAAAGAAGAAAGACAGAAGAAAGAAAGAAAGAAGAAAGAAAGAAAAAAGAAAGAAAGAAGAAAGAAGAAAGAAGAAAGAAAGAAGAAAGAAGAAAGAAAGAAGAAAGAAAGAAGAAAGAAAGAAGAAAGAAGAAAGAAAGAAGAAAGAAAGAAGTAAGAAAGAAGAAAGCAGTAAGAAAGCAGTAAGAAAGAAGAAAGAAAGAAGTAAGAATGAAAGAAGAAAGAAAGAAGAAAGAAAGAAGAAAGAAAGGAGAAAGAAAGAAGAAAGAAGTAAGAAAGAAAGAAGAAAGAAAGAAAGAAAGAAGAAAGAAGAAAGAAAGAAGAAAGAAAGAAGAAAGAAAGAAGAAAGAAAGAAGAAAGAAAGAAAGAAGAAAGAAAGAAGAAAGAATAAAGAAGAAAGAAAGAAGAAAGAAAGAAGAAAGAAAGAAGAAAGAAAGAAGAAAGAAAGAAGTTAGAAAGAAGAAAGAAAGAAGTTAGAAAGAAGTAAGAAAGAAGAAAGAAAGGAAGAAGAAAGAAAGAAGAAAGAAGAAAGAAAGAATAAAGAAGAAAGAAAGAAGAGAGAAGAAAGAAAGAAAGAAGAAAGAAAGAAAGAAGAAAGAAAGAAGAAAGAAAGGAGAAGGAAAGAAGAAAGAAAGAAGAAAGAAAGAAGAAAGAAAGAAGAAAGAAAGAAGAAAGAAAGAAGAAAGAAAGAAAGAAATAAGAAAGAAAGAAGTTAGAAAGAAGAAAGACAGAAGTTAGAAAGAAATAAGAAAGAAGAAAGAAAGAAAGAAGAAAGAAGAAAGAAAGAAGAAAGAAAGAAGAAAGAAAGAAGAAAGTAAGAAGAAAAAAAGAAGTTAGAAAGAAGAAAGAAAGAAGAAAGAAAGAAGAAAGAAAGAAGAAAGAAAGAAGTTAGAAAGAAGAAAGAAATAAGAAAGAAAGAAGAAAGAAGAAAGAAAGAAGAAGAAGAAAGAAAGAAGAAAGAAAGAAGAAAGAAAGAAAGAAGAAAGAAAGAAAGAAGAAAGAAAGAAAAAAGAATGAAAGAAGAAAGAAAGAAGAAAGAAAGAAAGAATAAAGAAAGAAGAAAGAAAGAAGTAAGAAAGAAGTAAGAAAGAAAGAAGAAAGAAAGAAGTAAGAAAGAAGAAAGACAGAAAGAAGAAAGAAGAAAGAAAGAAGAAAGAAAGAAGAAAGAAAGAAAGAAGAAAGAAGTAATAAAGAAAGAAGAAAGAAAGAAGAAAGTAAGAAGAATAAAAGAAGAAAGAAAGAAGAAAGAAAGAAGAAAGAAAGAAGAAAGAAAGAAGAAAGAAAGAAGTTAGAAAGAAGTAAGAAAGAAGAAAGAAAGAAAGAAGAGAGAAAGAAGAAAGAAAGAAGAAAGAAAGAAGAAAGAAAGAAGAAAGAAGCAAGAAAGAAAGAAGAAAGAAAGAAGAAAGAAAGAAGAAAGAAAGGAGAAAGAAAGAAGAAATATAGAAGAAAGAAATAAGAAATATAGAAGAAAGAAAGAAGAAAGAAAGAAGATAGAAAGAAAGAAAGAAGTAAGAAAGAAGTAAGAAAAAAAGAAGAAAGAAAGAAGAAAGAAAGAAGAAACAAAGAAGAAAGAAAGAAAGAAGAAAGAAAGAAGTTAGAAAGAAGAAAGAAAGAAGTTAGAAAGAAATAAGAAAGAAGAAAGAAAGAAAGAAAGAAGAAAGAAAGAAGAAAGAAAGAAGAAAGAAGAAAGAAAGAAGAAAGAAAGAAGAAAGAAAGAAAGAAGAAAGAAAGAAGAAAGAAGAAAGAAATAAGAAAGAAAGAAGAAAGAAAGAAGAAAGAAATAAGAAAGATAGAAGAAAGAAGTAAGAAAAAAAGAAGAAAGAAAGAAGAAAGAAAGAAAGAAGAAAGAAAGAAGAAAGAAAGAAGAAAGAAAGAAAGAAGAAAGAAGAAAGAAAGAAAGAAGAAAGAAAGAAGTAATAAGTAGGAAGAAAAAAAGAAGAAAGAAAGAAGAAAGAAGAAAGACAGAAGAAAGAAAGAAAGAAAGAAGAAAGAAAGAAGAAAGAAAGAAAGAAGAAAGAAGAAAGAAGAAAGAAAGAAAGAAGAAAGAAGAAAGAAAGAAGAAAGAAAGAAGAAAGAAAGAATTTAGAAAGAAGAAAGAAAGAAGAAAGAAAGAAGAAAGAAGAAAGAAAGAAGAAAGAAAGCAGTAAGAAAGAAGAAAGCAGTAAGAAAGCAGTAAGAAAGAAGTAAGAAAGAAGTAAGAATGAAAGAAGAAAGAAAGAAGAAAGAAAGAAGAAAGAAAGAAGAAAGAAGAAAGAAGTAAGAAAGAAAGAATAAAGAAAGAAGAAAGAAAGAAGAAAGAAAGAAGAAAGAAAGAAGAAAGAAAGAAGAAAGAAAGAAGAGAGAAAGAAGTAAGAAAGAAGTAAGAAAGAAGTAAGAAAGAAGAAAGAAAGAAAGAAGAAAGAAAGAAGAAAGAAAGAAGAAAAAAATAAGAAAGAAAGAAAGAAGAAAGAAAGAATAAAGAATGAAAGAAGAAAGAAAGAAGAAAGAAAGAAGAAAGAAAGAAGAAAGAAAGAAGAAAGAAAGAAGTAAGAAACAAGTAAGAAAGAAGTAAGAAAGAAATAAGACAGAAAGAAGAAATAAAGAAGAAAGAAATAAGAAAGATAGAAGAAAGAAGTAAGAAAGAAAGAAGAAAGAAAGAAGAAAGAAAGAAAGAAGAAAGAAAGAAGAAAGAAAGAAGAAAGAAAGAAAGAAGAAAGAAGAAAGAAAGAAAGAAGAAAGAAAGAAGTAATAAGTAGGAAGAAAGAAAGAAGAAAGAAAGAAGAAAGAAAGAAGAAAGAAAGAAGAAAGAAAGAAAGAAGAAAGAAGAAAGAAGAAAGAAGAAAGAAGAAAGAAAGGAAGAAGAAAGAAGAAAGAAAGAAGAAAGAAAGAAGAAAGAAATAATTTAGAAAGAAGAAAGAAAGAAGAAAGAAAGAAGAAAGAAGAAAAAAGAAAGAAGAAAGAAAGAAAGAAGAAAGAAAGAAGAAAGAAGAAAGAAGAAAGAAAGAAGAAAGAAAGAAGAAAGAAGAAAGCAGTAAGAAAGCAGTAAGAAAGAAGTAAGAATGAAAGAAGAAAGAAAGAAGAAAGAAAGAAGAAAGAAAGGAGAAAGAAAGAAGAAAGAAGTAAGAAAGAAAGAATAAAGAAAGAAGAGAGAAAGAAGAAAGAAAGAAGAAAGAAAGAAGAAAGAAAGAAGAGAGAAAGAGGTAAGAAAGAAGTAAGAAAGAAGTAAGAAAGAAGAAACAAAGAAGAAAGACAGAAGAAAGAAGAAAGAAAGAAGAAAGAAAGAAGAAAGAAAGAAGAAAGAAGAAAGAAAGAAGAAAGAAGTAAGAAAGAAAGAAGAAAGAAAGAAGAAAGAAAGGAGTAAGAAATAGGAAAGGTAGAAGAAAGAATTAAGAAATAAAGAAGAAAGAAAGAAGAAAGAAAGAAGAAAGAAGAAAGAAAGAAGAAAGAAAGAAGAAAGAAAGAAGAAAGAAAGAAGTTAGAAAGAAGTAAGAAAGAAGAAAGACAGAAAGAAGAAAGAAGAAAGAAAGAAGAAAGAAAGAAAGAAGAAAGAAAGAAGTAATAAAGAAAGAAGAAAGAAAGAAGAAGAAAGAAGAAAAAAAGTAGAAAGAAAGAAGAAAGAAAGAAGAGAGAAAGAAGAAAGAAAGAAGAAAGAAAGAAGAAAGAAAGAAGAAAGATAGAAGAAAGTAGTAAGAAAGAAAGAAGAAAGAAAGAAAGAAGAAAGAAAGAAGAAAGAAAGAAGTAAGAAGAAAGAAAGAAGAAAGAAAGAATTTAGAAAGAAGTAAGAAAGAAGAAAGAAAGAAAGAAGAGAGAATGAAGAAAGAAAGAAGAAAGAAAGAATTTAGAAAGAAGAAAGAAGCAAGAAAGAAAGAAGAAAGAAAGAAGAAAGAAAGGAGAAAGAAAGAAGAAATATAGAAGAAAGAAAGAAGAAAGAAAGAAGAGAGAAAGAAAGAAAGAAGTAAGAAAGAAGAAAGAAAGAAAGAAGAAAGAAAGAAGAAAGATATAAGAAAGATAGAAGAAAGAAGTAAGAAAGAAAGAAGAAAGAAAGAAGAAAGAAAGAAGAAAGAAAGAAGAAAGAAAGAAGAAAGAAAGAAGAAAGAAAGAAGAAAGAAAGAAGAAAGAAAGAAAGAAGAAAGAAAGAAGTTAGAAAGAAGAAAGAAGGAAGTTATAAAGAAATAAGAAAGAAGAAAGAAAGAAAGAAAGAAGAAAGAAGAAAGAAAGAAGAAAGATATAAGAAAGATAGAAGAAAGAAGTAAGAAAGAAAGAAGAAAGAAAGAAGAAAGAAAGAAAGAAGAAAGAAAGAAGAAAGAATAAAGAAGAAAGAAAGAAGAAAGAAAGAAGAAAGAAAGAAGAAAGAAGAAAGAAATAAGAAAGAAATAAGAAAGAAGTTAGAAAGAAGAAAGAAAGAAGTCAGAAAGAAGAAAGAAAGAAGAAAGAAAGAAAGAAGAAAGAAAGAATAAAGAAAGAAGAAAGAAAGAAGAAAGAAAGAAGAAAGAAAGAAGAAAGAAAGAAGAAAGATAGAAGAAAGTAGTAAGAAAGAAAGAAGAAAGAAAGAAAGAAGAAAGAAAGAGGAAAGAAAGAAGAAGAAAGAAAGAAAGAAGAAAGAAAGAAGAAAGAAAGAAGTAAGAAGAAAGAAAGAAGAAAGAAAGAAGTTAGCAAGAAGAAAGAAAAAAGTTAGAAAGAAGTAAGAAAGAAGAAAGAAAGAAGGAAGAGAGAAAGAAGAAAGAAAGAAGAAAGAAAGAAGAAAGAAAGAAGAAAGAAGCAAGAAAAAAAAGAAGAAAGAAAGAAGAAAGAAAGAAGAAAGAAAGGAGAAAGAAAGAAGAAATATAGAAGAAAGAAAGAAGAAAGAAAGAAGAGAGAAAGAAAGAAAGAAGTAAGAAAGAAGTAAGAAAGAAAGAAGAAAGAAAGAAGAAAGATATAAGAAAGATAGAAGAAAGAAGTAAGAAAGAAAGAAGAAAGAAAGAAGAAAGAAAGAAGAAAGAAAGAAGAAAGAAAGAAAGAAGAAAGAAAGAATAAAGAAAGAAGAAAGAAAGAAGTTAGAAAGAAGAAAGAAAGAAGAAAGAAAGAAGAAAGAAGGAAGAAAGAAAGAAGAAAGAAAGAAGAAAGAAAGAAGTTAGAAAGAAGAAAGAAAGTAGTTAGAAAGAAGTAAGAAAGAAGAAAGAAAGAAGAAAGAAAGAAGTTAGAAAGAAGAAAGAAAGAATTTAGAAACAAGTAAGAAAGAAGAAACACAGAAAGAAGAAAGAAGAAAGAAAGAAGAAAGAAAGAAGAAAGAAAGAAAGAAGAAAGAAAGAAGAAAGAATGAAAGAAGAAAGAAAGAAGAAAGAAAGAAGAAAGAAGAAAGAAAGAAGAAAGAAGAAAGAAAGAAGAAAGAAATAAGAAAGATAGAAGAAAGAATTAAGAAATAAAGAAGAAAGAAAGAAGAAAGAAAGAAGTTAGAAAGAAGAAAGAAAGAATTTAGAAAGAAGTAAGAAAGAATAAAGACAGAAAGAAGAAAGAAGAAAGAAAGAAGAAAGAAAGAAGAAAGAAAGAAGAAAGAAAGAAAGAAGAAAGAAAGAATTAATAAAGAAAGAAGAAAGAAAGAAGAAAGTAAGAAGAATAAAAGAAGAAAGAAAGAAGAAAGAAAGAAGAAAGAAAGAAGAAAGAAAGAAGAAAGAAAGAAGAAAGAAAGAAGAAAGATAGAAGAAAGTAGTAAGAAAGAAAGAAGAAAGAAAGAAAGAAGAAAGAAAGAAGAAAGAAAGAAGAAGAAAGAAAGAAAGAAGAAAGAAAGAAGAAAGAAAGAAGTAAGAAGAAAGAAAGAAGAAAGAAAGAATTTAGAAAGAAGTAAGAAAGAAGAAAGAAAGAAAGAAGAGAGAAAGAAGAAAGAAAGAAGAAAGAAAGAATTAAGAAAGAAGAAAGAAGCAAGAAAGAAAGAAGAAAGAAAGAAGAAAGAAACGAGAAAGAAAGAAGAAATATAGAAGAAAGAAAGAAGAAAGAAAGAAGAGAGAAAGAAAGAAAGAAGTAAGAAAGAAGTAAGAAAGAAAGAAGAAAGAAAGAAGAAAGAAGTAAGAAAGAAAGAAGAAAGAAAGAAGAAAGAAAGAAGTTAGAAAGAAGAAAGAAAGAAGTTAGAAAGAAGTAAGAAAGAAGAAAGAAAGAAAGAAGAAAGAAGAAAGAAAGAAGAAAGAAAGAAGAAAGAAAGAAGGAAGAATGAAAGAAGAAAGAAAGAAGAAAGAGAGAAGAAAGAAAGAAGAAAGAAAGAAGAAAGAAAGAAGTAAGAAACAAGTAAGAAAGAAGTAAGAAAGAAATAAGAAAGAAAGAAGAAATAAAGAAGAAAGAAATAAGAAAGATAGAAGAAAGAAGTAAGAAAGAAAGAAGAAAGAAAGAAGAAAGAAAGAAAGAAGAAATAAAGAAGAAAGAAAGAAGAAAGAAAGAAAGAAGAAAGAAGAAAGAAAGAAAGAAGAAAGAAAGAATTAAGAAAGTAGGAAGAAAAAAGGAAGAGAGAAAGAAGAAAGAAAGAAGAAAGACAGAAGAAAGAAAGAAAGAAGAAAGAAAGAAGAAAGAAAGAAAGAAGAAAGAAGAAAGAAGAAAGAAAGAAAGAAGAAAGAAGAAAGAAAGAAGAAAGAAAGAAGAAAGAAATAATTTAGAAAGAAGAAAGAAAGAAGAAAGAAAGAAGAAAGAAGAAAGAAAGAAAGAAGAAAGAAAGAAAGAAGAAAGAAAGAAGAAAGAAGAAAGAAAGAAGAAAGAAAGAAGTAAGAAAGAAGAAAGCAGTAAGAAAGCAGTAAGAAAGAAGTAAGAAAGAAGTAAGAATGAAAGAAGAAAGAAAGAAGAAAGAAAGAAGAAAGAAAGAAGAAGAAAGAAAGAAAGAAGAAAGAAAGAAGAAAGAAGAAAGAAAGAAGAAAGAAAGAAAGAAGAAAGAAAGAAGAAAGAAAGAAGAAAGAAAGAAGAAAGAAGAAAGAAAGAAAGAAGAAAGAAAGAAGTAAGAAAGTAGGAAGAAAGAAAGAAGAAAGAAAGAAGAAAGAAAGAAGAAAGACAGAAGAAAGAAAGAAAGAAGAAAGAAAGAAGAAAGAAAGAAAGAAGAAAGAAGAAAGAAGAAAGAAAGAAAGAAGAAAGAAGAAAGAAAGAAGAAAGAAAGAAGAAAGAAAGAATTTAGAAAGAAGAAAGAAAGAAGAAAGAAAGAAGAAAGAAGAAAGAAAGAAAGAAGAAAGAAAGAAAGAAGAAAGAAAGAAGAAAGAAGAAAGAAAGAAGAAAGAAAGAAGAAAGAAGAAAGCAGTAAGAAAGCAGTAAGAAAGAAGTAAGAAAGAAGTAAGAATGAAAGAAGAAAGAAAGAAGAAAGAAAGAAGAAAGAAAGGAGAAAGAAAGAAGAAAGAAGTAAGAAAGAAAGAATAAAGAAAGAAGAAAGAAAGAAGAAAGAAAGAAGAAAGAAAGAAGAAAGTAAGGAGAGAGAAAGAGGTAAGAAAGAAGTAAGAAAGAAGTAAGAAAGAAGAAAGAAAGAAAGAAGAAAGAAAGAAGAAAGAAGAAAGAAAGAATAAAGAAGAAAGAAAGAAGAGAGAAGAAAGAAAGAAAGAGGAAAGAAAGAAAGAAGAAAGAAAGAAGAAAGAAAGAAGAAAGAAAGAAGAAAGAAAGAAGAAAGAAAGAAGAAAGAAAGAAGAAAGAAAGAAGAAAGAAAGAAAGAAGAAAGAAAGAAATAAGAAAGAAAGAAGTTAGAAAGAAGAAAGAAAGAAGTTAGAAAGAAATAAGAAAGAAGAAAGAAAGAAAGAAGAAAGAAGAAAGAAAGAAGAAAGAAAGAAGAAAGAAAGAAGAAAGTAAGAAGAAAAAAAGAAGTTAGAAAGAAGAAAGAAAGAAGAAAGAAAGAAGAAAGAAAGAAGAAAGAAAGAAGTTAGAAAGAAGAAAGAAAGAAGAAAGAAAGAAGAAAGAAGAAAAAAAGAAGAAAGAAGAAAGAAAGAAGAAAGAAAGAAGAAAGAAAGAAAGAAGAAAGAAAGAAAGAAGAAAGAAAGAAGAAAGAATGAAAGAAGAAAGAAAGAAGAAAGAAAGAAAGAATAAAGAAAGAAGAAAGAAAGAAGTAAGAAAGAAGAAAGAAAGAAAGAAGAAAGAAATAAGAAAGATAGAAGAAAGAAGTAAGAAAGAAAGAAGAAAGAAAGAAGAAAGAAAGAAGAAAGAAAGAAGAAAGAAAGAAGAAAGAAAGAAGTTAGAAAGAAGAAAGAAAGAAGTTACAAAGAAGTAAGAAAGAAGAAAGACAGAAAGAAGAAAGAAGAAAGAAAGAAGAAAGAAAGAAGAAAGAAAGAAAGAAGAAAGAAGTAATAAAGAAAGAAGAAAGAAAGAAGAAAGTAAGAAGAATAAAAGAAGAAAGAAAGAAGAAAGAAAGAAGAAAGAAAGAAGAAAGAAAGAAGAAAGAAAGAAGAAAGAAAGAAGAAAGATAGAAGAAAGTAGTAAGAAAGAAAGAAGAAAGAAAGAAAGAAGAAAGAAAGAAGAAAGAAAGAAGAAGAAAGAAAGAAAGAAGAAAGAAAGAAGAAAGAAAGAAGTAAGAAGAAAGAAAGAAGAAAGAAAGAAGAAAGAAAGAAGTTAGAAAGAAGTAAGAAAGAAGAAAGAAAGAAAGAAGAGAGAAAGAAGAAAGAAAGAAGAAAGAAAGAAGAAAGAAAGAAGAAAGAAGCAAGAAAGAAAGAAGAAAGAAAGAAGAAAGAAAGAAGAAAGAAAGGAGAAAGAAAGAAGAAATAGAGAAGAAAGAAAGAAGAAAGAAAGAAGATAGAAAGAAAGAAAGAAGTAAGAAAG